>NW_027514471.1:900000-1036935 GCF_048772815.1 Callospermophilus lateralis | reverse complement strand
AAAGTGAATCAAATGGCCATAAATTTGTGAACTTGTGGATGAAATATATATCCTATGATGTGAATAAACTGAAGAAAATTTAATATACCAGTGTTGAATAAAATGAACTTCAAAATACACATCATGTCCAATAGAAATCTACTTGCATTGATGTTAAACTGTGTCAGTCACTGTAGAAATATTAGGATTGTATGCACCATTCACTTAAGTTACTTTTCAGTACTAGGAAACAAATAAGTATTTCAGGTGGATGTATATTTCTGAGAATAATCTTGTGAAAAGTTGATTATAAATTCACATACATAAACATGAATGAATTTAGGGAGTGTATATAAGACACATATATTTCATATTTTGAAAAATCTGGAGAGTGTGTGTGTGTGTGTGTATATATATATATATATATATATATATATATATATATATATATATATATATATACAAAACACACACACAGACAAAAAAATGTAGCAATATATATGCCAAACGAAATTCAACATGAAATATATATCATCCATAGATGCAAAAATATTTATTTTACTGAACATGGATTTATGTATAATGTTGATCTACTAGGAAGCTCACCCAAGGTTGAATTTTCAGTTTCAACAGCGTTTATGAAGAGTGATCTCTTCTCATAATTTGTATCTGCCAAGTCAGCCTCCTCACAAGAATGTACGTGTGATTCCAAGTAGGATTCGATATGTGCAGATAAAAATACATGTGCTGAATAGGCTAAAGAGAAATGGAGACAGGAATTCACATGTTTGTTAACTTTAAAAACACATGGAGAACTATTTCAATTAAAAATTAACTAGATTTATTACAACTACCCTATATCATGCAAAAGGCAAGTCCAACTATACACCATGCCTCCTCCGAACTGCTTGTATTTCTATTCTGTTTGGGTTATTTTTCTCCATCATATTAGGATTAGTAGTCAGAGTCTAGTAGGGTATGGGTTAGTGTCAGTTGTCCCGGTCGGCCGGACACATCAACGTGGGTAACGAACCTAGTTGGGGAGGAATCGAGGGTCAAGAGACACGACAGATGACAGCAAGATAGGAGTTCTGATCATGCTGCAAACTTTTATTGTTCTCACATTCGAATTCATATGCTGCAGATGGAAAAGCTCTCTTATCGGCAGTTGCTGGATGTATTCAGAAAGTGAGATAACCTCAGGATGTTTCAGGAAGACAGATGGCCGCAGGATGTCTCAGGGAGATAGATGGCTGCGGGATGTCTCCCAGGCAGGATATCTCCCAGGGGGCTGCTTCTTGTCAGTGTAAGGCTATTCTTTGAAGGAGAACTTCCTTCTAGCCCCTGACCTCTCCCCTTTTTTATATAAAATATATGACCATACCTTACTGGCCAATGTTTTAGGGGGTGATAGAGGCTCTGTTTCTCAAGGAGGCCTTAGAATATCTCCTGATCTGAGAGAGCATGTTTACTAGAAGATTTCTTGGTGGCCTTGGCATGTTTTTGGAGGAGACGGCTTTGAGGGGGAAGCATGCCGACCGCCATGCACCAGACCGTGTCACTAAGAGGTCTTATGTTTTGGGATCCGTGGATCCATCCTCCTGCAGTCCATCCTGCACCCTCCGTTATTGGGGCCTAACATCCTCACTCCATGGGTGCATCCTCCCCCAAACGGAGGGGCCCATGGAGGACGAATCCTTATGGCAATGGCAGAAGATGGTTGGTCAGAGCTGTTACTTATAGTTTTATGTAAGAAAAAGAGATTTGTGGGGATGTAAACTTAAGAAATAAGCCTGTGAGAAGGGTAGAACATCCTTTTAAATGTTGGCAGCATGGTCTTCCATCTCCAGATGATGATAGTGGACCTGTATGGGCTTAGAGGCCAAAATATTAATCTGTTCTTTAATAAAGTGTACCAGCCTGTTTATAATGCAGGGGCCTATGGACACCATTAAAAGTAAACCCAACAAAGGGCCTAATAGGGGTACAAGGTAGGGTAGAAATCCATTAAACCCTGTCCAGAGGGGATTTTCAAAAAGTTCCCTTCGTCTCTTTTCTAGATCTTCTTGAAGCTGCTTAATTTTAGAGCGTACTATGCCTGATTTATTGGCATAAAAGCAGTATCGTTCCCCTAAGGCCAAGCAAATACCTCCCTGGTTAGCTGTCAGCAAATCTAAGCCTCGTCTATTTTGAAGAAACACTTCCGCCAGGGAGTCTACTAGGTTCTGCAAATCTTTAATGGTTCCTGATAGAGTTTATACATCATTTATAAGTTGTTGAGACAGGCGAGGTAAGAGTGTATTGCCTGACTAAGCCAGCTGTACCTGTGCCCACAGCAGCTGTTATTCGAAGGCTGGCAAGGAGTTGTAAGGCCTGTATTGCCCGCCTGTGTCTTTTCACTAAGGTGTCTAGACTAGGAATGCATAGAGTTTCGTCTCCTAGGACAATAGTTTTATGAGGGAGTAATAAGGCAAGAACACAGCCAACAGTCCAATTTGCTGGAAGCCTGGGGAAGGCTGAGTTTCCTCCACACATAAAAACTGTGCCATTGGGGGGACAAAGATGGGGTGGGTGAGGAATAGTTTTGTACTGTTGAGCAATTTCCAAAGGAAGTAACTCCAACATCAGTATCATACGTATTATTCTGCATCACGCCTAAAAGACATATTGTAAAAGTGCCTATAGGCTGTACTTTAAAAGGAAATCTGGGTTGGCATGTATTATCATTGTCTATGATAGAATTAATAGAACTGCAATAGGCATGATTGCCCCTGTTGTCATGGAGAGCCAGCAATCACCAGCAAGGGTGGGCTTGGAATTATTAAGGAAGGAGAAGGTAGTTTCCAAAGTATCTAATGTATTGGTATCTAAACCTGGGAGCTGGGATTTAGGCTATATTAAGGGATGATATGTGAGCTCAGGGATTTGGGGTTTCAAAAGTTTGATTATCTGAGGATGCTTGACAGCATCAGTGAATCCTCCACAATCAGAGACCCCTGTAGGTGCCTTAATGGGGCAGCAGGAGGGTTTACCGACAGGGCCTTGGCACCCAGGTGACTGTAGCTTGGTGTATTTGCCATCTCCTCCCCGGGCAAAAAGAACGAGGGTATAATGAATAGTGGTCCCCCCTGCTGCATGAGTTTTAGTTATGGAGGCTTCAAATAATTGTTCTCCCTGCTTGTTAACGCAAATTGAGGCCGACGCATAAGAAGAGACATGCACCTCTTGGGTATGCGTTCAAGTTTCAGAACAACTTTGGAGAGCTTTACTTGTACTAGGGGGAATAATCTTTGGCTTGATAACACATACCCATTTAGGCTGATGAACTCCTCCGAGCTTATGGTCAAACTCAGCACGGAGGTAAGCCACCTTAGTCACGCAGTCAGCAGTCTGGGTCCAACTAGTGGGAGCCTGAGTCCAAGATCCTCCCTTGCATTCACAGGGAGGGCCAAAAAGGTACTCCATGATGTTGGAAGGTGGAGGACCAAGGCCTCCATGTACAAACCTGTTCAGCAGAAGTGCCTTAAGCAGGATGCTCACACAGATTGTTGGCTGCATCCTAAAAAGAGGAAAATTTGTCCTCAAGGGGAGGACCTCGGTCCCTATGTTGATGTAAGTCATTATCCTGTTTAACCAGGCGTTCTGGTAACCATCTAGGGCCTGCTTGCTCTTGGTCCAAAACACAAGCTGAGCCTCGTCCCCAGAGGAGGACACAATCTGGGTCTTTCCATTTATTTGTAAGGGGATTGCGCCACATAACAGGTGGGCGAACAGAATTGGACGAGAGATGCCAGTGTCAGTCTGCGGCTGAATGGCCTTCATTGTCTTGAGAAAGAAAAATAAGGGCAAATAATGCAATTAAGGCGATGCCTGGGAGTGGTAAATACAAGTGCAGAAGACTTCAAGCGGGTTAGCCAAGTCTTTAAGGTAAGGTGCAAGGTACCACAAAACTGTTTAAACTCGGCACTGGTATATGCAGGACAATTATTTTTTTTAATATGTATTTTTTTACCCATTAAGGAAAAGGCTGAAACAAGATAAGAAAGGAATTCTTTGATAGCCTCTCCAGAATGTGGTGATGCAGAAATAAAGCCGCTGAAGGTATCTATAGAAACGTGTATATATTTGGTTTTTCCAAATTCAGAAAAATGAGTAACATTCGTTTGCCAAAACTGATTGGACAGTAATCCTCTGGGGTTAACTCCCAAGTGTTGAATGGGGAGGAAGACAGGGCAACCAGGGCATGCTTTTACTATTTCTCGTGCCTGTTGCCTGGTGATTTTACATAGTTATCGAAGGCTCTGTGAATTTATATGGTGAAGATTGTGTAACTCCGTGGCCTTTTGAGTGGAGCCATCAAAAATTGGAAAGATGAAACGAGTTGCTGCATCAGCTTGGGCATTACCTTGTATTAGAGGGCTCGGAAGATCAGAGTGTTCCCTGATGTGTCCTAAGAAAAATGGGTGTTGTCTGGCCTGAATTAGCTGCTGAAGCTGGTGAAACAGAAAGCCCACATTGGAAGAAGGCTTAATGGTGGGTGAAATCTCCAGCAGGGGCACAGAATGAGCAATGCAGGCACTGTACGTATAAATATTAACAGGATTATCAAAAAAATGTTTTAAAAACTTGTGTTATGGCAAACAATCCAAAAACTGTGCTGACTGATAGACACTATCAAAGGTGGTAGGCTGGTTACTGACAACAAAGACTGCTCGGCTATTACTGGAACCGTCTGTAAAGACAGTAAGGAATTGAGGAATGGGAGCCTTTTGAGTAATTTTGGGAAAAATAAATGGATGTAACTGGACAAAATGTAAAAGGGGGTCTTTGGGGAGGTGATTATCAATTGTTCCCAAAAAGCCTGAGAGGACAATACCCCATTCATCCTCTGTCTGTAGTAAATATTGGTTTTGGTCCTTAGTAAATGGAATTAAAATATTATCAGGGTCTTTGACAAAATGTTGTCGAGTTAGCAAACGACCTTTAAAAATAATAGAAGCTACCTGAGCAAGATAAACAGTAATAACCTTGGAGGATGTGGTGGGTAAATGGACACAAAGCAAGGAGTAGCCTTTATTTTTAAAATGTGTATTTCACTGCCGAAATATTCCTGTGGGTGTATGAGGAGTGTGTAAAATAACCAGAACCAGAGGAAGGTTATAAGAATTTTGTGTAACAAACTTTTGGGCAATGGCTTTTGTGACTTGATTTAATGCCTGCCATGCCTCAGGAGTAAGCTTTTGAGGGGAGGAGGGGTGGGAATCACCTCTCAAAATATCATTAAGGGGAAATGTACACAAGTGGGTAATTTTAAATATATTCATAGCCATTGAATATCCCCCAGTAATTTTTGAAAATCATTAAGGATGTGAAGATGGTCCAACCGTAGTTGTATCTTAGGAATTTGGATCTGATTATCTTGAAGTTTAAGGCCCAAATAGCTATAACGGTTCTGTGTTTGAACCTTATCAGGAGCTATCTGTAGTCCCAAGCTAGTGAAGATTTTGTAAAGGTCCAAGTAACAATTATTATGGTCATGTGTATTAGGTGCAGCAATTAACAAATCATCCATATAATGTAAAATATAAATTTGTGGCCATCACTCTCTCACAAGGTGTACTGCTTGAGCAACGTATTTTTGGCAAAGACTAGGGCTGTTGGCCATACCTTGGGGAAGAACCTTCCACTGAAATCTCTGCATAGGGCCCTGAAAATTAATGCAAGGGAGACTAAAGGCAAAATAGGGTCTATCCTCAGGATGTAAAGGAATGGTAAAAAAACAATCTTTTAAGTCAATAACCATTTTACAATAGTTTTTGGAAATAGCCACTGGTGTGTGAATGCCTGGCTGTAGTGCTCCCATCGGGTGCATAACTTTATTAATGGCACACAAATATTGTAAAAGGCACCACTTGCCTAATTTTTACTTGATAACAAAAATAGGAGTATTCGATGGTGAGGTTGAGGGCTCTACATGGCCGGCTGCCAGCTCTTCCTGCACTAACATGGAGGCAGCCTCCTAATTTTCTTGGGTAAGGGGCCACTGATCCACCCACACAAGAGTCTGAGTCTCCCAAATAAGTTTATCTCCATGGGGTACAGGAGAGCCAGGGACCGACACTAAAAATCCGAATACCCAAGTCCCTATGTATTTGTTTTTTGTATGGGTTGTATAGGCTCAACCAGTCCTTGTCTCAGTCTCCCAAGGCCTGTACCATGGACAGAATTGATATGAAGCATTTGATGAGTCACTATGGAATTGGGACTGGCCAGAATAACTTCCATTTGACTCAAAATATCTCGGCCCCATAGGTTAACAGGGAGGTCAGGAACAACGAAAGTAGTCACCATTCCTTTATTACCCTCTTTATCAGTCCAGCGAAGAGCCCTAGAGCTGACCAGAGGATTTTTTGACTGTCCTATCCCTTTAAGGTCAGTCAAGGATGGGGTGAGGGGCCAAGCTGATGGCCAGTATTTTAGAGAAATAATTGTGGCAACAGCTCCAGTACCTAGAATTCCTTGGAATTCTTTTCCTTCAATAAGTAAGGATATGGTGGGTCTATTGTGAGAAATGGGTTGAACCCAATATACATCAGATGAGCCCAAGGATTCAGTCCCCCTCGGTAGGTTTGGGCGGTGGAAGTGCCTGCTGGATAAAAGGGAAGGAGTATTAATTTGCAAGTCTTGTTCCTGCTGCGATGGCCACAACTCCATTAATAGCTGTGGCCAGTATTTTTATTTCTCCAGTGAAATCATAATCATTAATGCTAGGGAAGAAATGAACACCTTGTAAGTTAGTAGAGGCTCTTCCAAGAATAAAGGCACACATATGAGATGGAGGGGGACCCATAATTCCAGTGGGTATTATCTGGGGCCCTTGCATTGAGTCTAATATAGTATCGGTGGTGGCACAGGAGTCCAATCCTGCACTGCCAGGGGTGGCTAGTTTGAGGGAGGCAATTTTGGAGAAGGATTTTGAGGTAGGTTGGGAGTTTGGGAGGGAACAAATTTTATTGCCCCTGGGTTTGTCCTGGGAGATGTCATGGCCAGGGGCTGGCCCCGCAGGGAGTTTCCCAAGAAGAGGAAAGAAATAGGCTGTCTGAGGGCATTTGTCTTAGATCTACACTCACTGCCCCAGTGATGACCTTTACCACATCTAGGGCAAAGGGTAGCTTGGGGCGGTTTAGCCCCAGTTTGAGGAGACACTATTCCTAGGCTTTGTTTGCCTGTCAGACACTTGCGTGCAAAATGGCCAGGTTGTTTACAAGTAAAGCAAGTATTTGAGCCAGGATTGTGAAAGTTCTTGGTAAAAGCGGCACCTAGGACAAGATCCATGGCATGGGCTGCACCCACCCCTGCACAGAGTCTAATAAAGTCAGAAAGTTTCCCTTTATCCTTATGTGGTCAAAAAACATCCTGACATGCCGGGTTGAAGTTTTCAAAGGCAAGATGTTTTACCAAGGTGCTTTCGCTTTGGCTTGGTCCAAGCAAGCATTCTGCAGCTAGGTTAAGCCAGGGAACAAAGTAGCTATAAGGCTCTCCGGGCCCTTGTCAAATTTTTGTCAGGGAAGTGGTAGCCAAGGCCTTTTGAGGGAGGTGTCTCCAAGCATATAAGGAAGCCATCTGAATCTGCGTCAAAAGTCCAGCAGGGAAATGTGCCTGTTTAGTTTTAGTGTCAAAAGGCTCATTGCCCACTAGCTTAACATAAGTCCCGGATTTAGAGGAGGCCTTAGTTAATATTTTTTGAGCAGTTTCCCGACAGTGCTCTTTGAAATCTGCATTCCATAACAGGAAGTCTCTGGCACTGAGGGTAGCTTGGTCTAAAAATTTCCAATAATTGGGAGTAAGCCATTGTGTGCTGTGGATTTCTAATAAAGGCAACATGTAGCACGCAGTGGGGCCATAGTGAGCACAAGCCTTTTTAAGTTTTTCAAGAAAATGCAGGCTTAATTTTTTGTAGACTCTGGGTTCCTTCCTGCCTAGGGGTGAACTTCTCATCCTCTGAGTCTTGATCTGCTTGATTCACTTCCTCGCTTCCTCCTCTTGATACTCATCTAAGTCTTTGACCTCAGCCTGGGCAGGCTTATCTATCTGACTGGTGGTGACTGGGAATGCGAGCACAGGCCGATGGAGTGGCTTCACCTTTGTATTAGACTGCTGTGGGACAGTTGCACAGACTCCGTACCTAAGGCTAATGAACATAGCTCAGATTGAAGCGATCTTAATTCTTTTAAAGGTTGGATCTGTTCCCTTCTATATTGTAAGGATGCTTTCAAGGGAGCCAGGTTAGGCAAGGGAAGTGGGAAAAAATATCTGGGGGGGGGGCATTTTTACCCTTAAGGGTCAGAGCACAAAAGGCAGTAGGGATATAGGAGGGAGGTGGATGTGTAAGTCCTATAGGCTGTGGCAGGGTCCTGAGAGGTGGAGGGTCTTCTGAATTGTAGCGAGCTGCTTCCTTCTCCCAGGTAGCCTCCTCCACAGGGGTCAATGTGTCTCTGGGATTTAAAACTGGATAAAGACAGTTGGTAATTATTGGAGCCTTATTCATTAGGGTGGTATTTTTAGGGGGATCAGGAAGGGTCCCACGGTCCTGGGGAGCCTGAGAAAGGTCTATGTCTATACTAACTGAGGGGCATGCCGAGGGGGAATGAGAGGTAGTTGCATAGTCACTTCCCCAATCCTGACAAGTTTTAAGGTACCATTGTCAAAGGGTGAACTTTTAAGAATTTCATTAATTAAGTTCCAGTAAGAAAAGGTGGGAACAGGCACATTTTCTGGGCAAAGGATACATAATAATCTTTTATACAGTCTCCTACTCTAAGCCATCTTTTATCATCAATGATCCTTTCAAGGGGAAACCATGGACACAGTTCTCCTTTGTGTGAAAAGAAAAAAAATAAGTCTTTTTTCTTAACACGCGCCCCCAGGTCTTGAAGGACTCCTTGAGGGCTGACAAAAACAAATCATGTGACGAAACTGCTTGTCCCATGGTGGGTCACTCACCGTGCGTCATCCCCACCCTCCTCCTGGATCTGTTTCTCGGTGGTGTCTTCTGCTGTGATCGCGAGCTCCGCTTGACAAAGTCTTCCAGGAGGTCGGGGTCCCCCTCAGTCAAACGCTCGAGACCCAGTCGTTGGGCGCCAGATGTCCCGGCCGGCAGGACACATCAACGTGGGCAGCGAACCTAGATAGGGAGGAATAAAGGGACAAGAGACACGAGAGATGACAGCAAGACAGGAGTTCTGATCAAGCTGCAAATTTTTATTGTTAACACAGGGGTATTTATATGCTGGATGTGGGAAATCTCTCTTATTTCTAGATGTCTTCACAAGGTGAGATAACCTCAGAAAGTTTCAGGAAGACAGATGGCCGCAGGATGTCTCAGGGAGACAGATGGCTACAGGATGTCTCCCAGACAGGATGTCTCCTGGTGGCTGTTTCTTGTAAGTGTCTGGCTATTCTTTGAAGGAGAATTCCTTCTACCTCTGACAGTCATGGATTCAGTATTTCGAATGGAAAATTGGAAAATGAATCCAATGTGTATGCAAATATGTGCTACCCAAAAGTCTTCCCACTCTCATTCAGAACAATGCCTTGACATTACCTTCACCCCAAGTAAGACACAATAACAGGAGAAGAGTTAGAAAATCTCTGAATACACATCTGGAATGGAAAATGCTCAGGAGTTAACAACCTTGGAGATGGTAGAGGTGTTTCCAAAAGTAAGGTACATGGTGAAAACTCCACAAACATGGAGCTTTGTTGGCCTAAACACTTCTTGAGAAACTGCCTCTGAGGTTGGGCACTTGAAAAATATGTTGTTGTTAGGAGCTTTTGCTTCCTTTGTAGTGAGACCATCAAAGCTGTGTTTGCATCTATGTGACCTAGAGCTCATGGTTTCTTTTTTTCCAATGAACATGAGGCAGCAGGGCTGAATTCTCTCTTTCTAGGTAAACTGTTGCCATTTGGGGGCTAATTGTCTCCCAGTGTGGACTGTGAAGCCATTTGGTCTTTCTCTAATTTTTGTGGTGTTTCTTGCAGCTGCACTGGGAGTTTGGTATTTGCTTCATGAAATACGAGGAGGTCAACTGGAACAGAGTGCTGGAGGGAGTTCTGTCACGTGTGGTGGTTAACGATCTGCAGGAGAGTGCACCAACCAGGCTTCTATCCCACATAGATTGCCCCCTTGACTATAGCAGTCTGATTCTAAACATTGCCCTGAAACCTCTCCATATAACAAGATGCCTTTACATCCAAGGGTATGGGGGCTGCACTATGTCAGTCACAAACCATTTGGAAGCCAATGGCAGATCCACATCACCATACCACAGATGTTTTAACAAACACCTGCACACCACTGTTCTAGGCTTACTACTCAGCAGGCTCCAAATTACTGGCATCTCTGTTCTACACCATTTTCATGAAACCCAGTCAATCAAGGCACTGTCTGGTTCACTCATGATTATCTATAGGACATCCAAAGGTTCTCCAGTGACACCTGGTCATGGGAATTTCAAAAATTCAATGGTATTTATCTATCCATTTTTCAAGGATGAAGTTTGAGGCACTGTGGGATTCAATTCATTCAGGAACCATTAAATGGAGAGGAAGCTCATTTCAATGAAAGCGCAGGAGAATTCTAACAGGCAAGGCTTCCCAAAGACAGGCTAAAAGGTCACATTAAGCCAGGCATTTGAGGTCTACAATGTGTGGTCCATGTGTGTTTTGACTTGCAACTATGGCTGCCAATTCTTTAAGAATAAAATCGTTTGCTATCCTTCCTGAAATTCCCAGTGCTCTGTGAAAAGCTACCCTGGGCCTAGATCTCAGTTTCCAAGGGCAACTCTCATGCCTGGCCTCCTAAAATCCCAACACAATACATGGCAATACTTCTTTGAGGTTAGTTCCAGAACTCAGTCTCTAAGGGGAATCACAGCAGTGTTCAAGCCCAGGTGGACCCAGTCATCTCTTCCAACGGCCACAAAAATGACCACAATAAAAACCAAAACACTTCCACATGGCCCTCATCTTCTTCCATATAGACACTCACTATAACCTCAGGCTGTAGGTTTCCATGAGGGCCACAGACAAAGACAGTATCCAAAATAAGGTCCTTTGCCCCCATTTGCCTAAAGTCAGTGTGGCAGGTACACTCTACATGTGAACCAGGTGTGATCAAAGAGGCCTGGTGTTAATATGGCTCTTATTCTCCATTTTGTGGCCTAATGACTGAGGGGTTTAGATTCTTTTTGTTAATTGGAGTCATGAGAAAACCCAAGAACCTATGGCCTAACCTCTGCAGTGATTTGAAGAACTCATTTGACCCAAAAGATCCCTATCCTCAAAGATGGAGGTCTGGAACCTTACAGAGCAAGGCAAGAGACTTAATCCACAATGACTGCTCTTTTGGCTATTTTGGTTTTAGATGCACACATGGGATTTTTTTAGATCCATCAGGTGCTGAGAATCTAAGCCACAACCTCACACAGGGCCAAGAAGCTGATTCAGACACATCCCTTTCTAAAGCAATTAAGCAAAGAGCCACAGCTGATGCCCATACATTTCCATTTGAAAACTCTTCAGTCTTTTCAAAGGGGTGCCTGAAGCAAAGACCTTCCTGACATTCAGGGCAACAGTACAATAGGTAAGCAAAAGGCCCAAAGCAGAGTTTCTCTACTGAGACTTTCCTGGTCACACTGATATCTGAGTTTTTTGAGATGCTCACCATTCCCTTCAGCTATCCAGTACATAGCCGTGTCACAGAGCTTGGAGGTGGTACATATCTTGGACACAAAACCATGAGCCTATTCTGGAGATTGTCCAGAATTCAGAAAGAAAACAGCAACTTATGTAGATATTAGGAGTGGCCCATCCATAAGGCAAGCCGCAGATCATTCATAAATACTGCAGGATAAATCCTGGAAAGATTTCTACTAGACAGGACATATGTATTGATGCGCTCTCTTGTCTAATGTCTACAACCACGGACACAGTGGGATACACAGACATAGAAACACTCGCCTTGTCAAAAGACTTACTAGAAACAATTCACACCAAACCAAACCAAACAACTTTCCTACCTATACTCAGAATATGAGACAAACCAAAAACCCACACCCACACCCACACAGACCCCCAAGTAGGTCTGTGAAAATACGGAGTGTCCTTTGACTGGTGGGCCTTAATATATTCCCCCATAATGGGCTGTCCTGTCTCAGATCTGGTCTCTGTGTCCAACTCTATGAAGCTGTCAGGAGCCAGTGGTGAGCCACTACCTTCTTTCTCAGAAAAAGCCCCTCTTCAGACCTTCTTGGCATTTGGCCATCCTCACATCAGTAGGTACCAAGAAAGACTGTCTCTGTCCTTGGAAATTCCAAACAAGTTTGACCACTGGGAGTTGGACTTGGACTGGCTCTGGGTGCCTGGCTTCCTGTATCCCAAGTTCAGAGAGTTCCATCACCAAGGAAGTTAGTTGAGGTCACTTCCTTCAGGAACTGAATGAGGTCACTGCCTTGGAAACCACTTTGTCCTCACAGTTGCTTCCAAGGGTCCCATGAGATGGATGCTGCCCCTATTTCCCGTGACACTTTCACAAGTTAGAATTGTATATCACCCATAGGCACCCGGGAACAGCTCTCCACAAAGGCCTGGTTTGGTCCATCTTCTCTACATTAAGAAGAGAGAGGCTGATTCTGACACAACCCTTCATCCTGACCAGGTTGTTTGCCATGGAAGATTACTTTTAATCTTTCAGGTCCTTCATTGCTGCCTACATCTTCTCCAGGGATCATTTCTGCATGGACCTTTAAGATTCTCAGCAAGTGGAAGATCCCCTACATTCCTGTATTGTAAGACCAACTCTGTCCCTGCTCTTCTGTAAAGTTAGATTGAGGGAAGAGTGTATGGTTAGGGTTAATAACATGTTCGATTTGTGTTATGACTCATTCTGCTGGATGAATAATGGTATTGGGAACCTGCGATATTTATAAGATTATATAGGTGAAATATATGTATGAAAACAGAAATCTAGAATTTGAAGCCCAGAAGCGCATTGGGCCCTTGATTGGGATACATAGTGTTGAATTACGTTCTGCACAGATGTCTCAGATTAATCCATATACAATGGCATAGGACCTTGTAAATTGGATGATTGAATGAGGAAGAGAACATCCAGTCAAAAAGGGATAGTTGGTAGGATTACAATGATATTCGGTAGGTTAGGAAGTAGAGTGAGTTTAGAATTTGGACCGAAACTTCTTTAAAAATAGGGTTTCAGTTAGAGAGTGAATGTAAATATCAGCACATATGAAGATTCAGTCACAATGATGAACTTTGAAAAATATGTGGGAAAGCAGTTAATAATAGAGATATTACAAAATCAGGCAAAGTATAAAGTGAGTGATAGGATTAGACATTTTGAACAGGGTTGAGTTTGAATATATAATCTTAAGAAGAAACAAATATGCAGTCACCAGTAGGATTGACATTTGAGAGCATTAGACAACCTGGCCTTGGATGCATTTAGTAATCCATGTTCACTTTCCCTTTAGGCTTTGGTAAAATCACAAGTGTGACCTTTGCATTTTTTGTCCAGAATATTACAGTCATAGAATGTATATGTAGATCAGGTGACATGAATATTTCTTCCAGCAATTCTGGGAGCAATGTTTTGAAGTCCTATAAATTAGTATTGGGTGTACAAAGAGGTGTACCCTGTGTGTATGAATATAGAGATAATGCATGAATAGACCACATTTTGAATAAATAATATAACAGGTCCCACTTTAAATAACAGATTGAATTGATATCTGAAATCTTATAAGAAATCTTATATTGATATAACATCATTCATTCCAACCAGCAATACATCTAAAGGTAATATTAGGATTATAGTTTATCATGAAAAATATGTGAGTTTTGCTTCAAAAGTGATCATGGAAATTGAAAATAATGTGTTTAAAAAGAAGTCTCATCAAAAGACCAGTCAAGAAACATGGAGGAATACATGTGTTCTGACGAAGAAAGTGATTGAAAGTGAAACTAATGCCTATAAATTTGCGAACTTGTGGATGAAAATATATCCTATGATGTGCATAAACTGAAGAAACAGTAATGTAGCAGTCTTGAATAAAAATGAACATCAAAATACACATCATGTCCCATAGGAATCTACTTGCATTGATGTTAAACTGGGTCAGTTACTGTAGAAATATTAGGATTTTTATGCACCATTCACTAAAGTTAATTTTCAGTACTAGGAAACAAATATGTATTTAAGGAGAATGAATATTTTGAGAAAAGTCTTGAGAAAATTTGATTATAAATCCACATACTTGAATATGAATGAGTTAAGGGAGTGTATAATAAGACACATATTTCATATTTTAAAATATCTGGAGAGTATATATATATATATATATATATATATATATATATATATACACACACACACACACACACACACACACACAAACAAACATACACAGACATTTAAAATAACATAATATATACCAATTGAAATTCACCATGAAATGTATATCATCCAGAGATCCAAAAATACTTATTTTCTTGAACCTGGATTTATGTATAATATTATTCAACAATGAAGCTCACTCATAGGTTGAATTTTCAGTTCCAATAGCATTTAGGAAGAGTGATCTCTTAAAATTTGTATCTGCCAAGTCAGCCACGTCACAAGAATGTACGTGTGGTATAAGGTAAGATTCTAAAATTGCATGTAAAAATACATGTGCTGAATAGGCTACAGAGAAAGGGACACAGGAATTCACATATTTGTTAACTTTAAAACACATGGAGAACTATTTCAACAAATAATTGACTACATTTATATCTCCTATCCTATATAATGCAAAAGACAATTCCAACTATACACCATGCCTCCAGTTCTGAACTGCTTGTATTTTTTTCTTTTTGGGTTATTTTTCTCCATCTTGTTAGGATTAGTTGTCAGAGTCTACCAAGGTAGGTGTTAGTGTCAGGTATTCAGTATTTCGAATGGAAAATTGGAAAATGAATACAATGTGTATGTAAATATGTGGTACACAAAAATCTTTCCACTCTCATCCAGAACAATGCCTTGACATTACCATCACCCAGAGAAAGACACAATTAGAGGAGTAGAGTTAGAAAATCTGTGAATAAATAACTGGGATGGAATATGCTCAGGAGTTCACAAACTTGGAGGTGGTAGAGGAGATTCCAAAAGTAAGGGACAGAGTAAACACTCCACAAACATGGAGCTCTGCTGGCCTAAAGACTTCTTGAGAAACTGCCTCGTAGGTTGGGCACTTGAAATATATATTATTGTCTGGAGCTTTAGCTTCCGTTGTAATGAGACCATCAAAGCTGGGTCTGAATCTATCTGACCTGGAGGACATGGTTTCTTATTTTCCACTGAATATGAGGCAGCAGTGCTGAATTCTCTCTTTGTAGGTAAACTGTGGAAACGGGGGGCTAAGTGTATCCACATGTGGACTGTGAAGCCTTTTGGTCATCCTCCACTTTTCGTGGTGTTTCTTGCTGCTGCACTGGGATTTTGGTATTGCTTCATGAAATACATAGAATTCAACTGATACCCGGTGCTTGAGGGAGTTCTGCCATGTGTGGTAGGTCAGGGTCTGCAGGAGAATGCACCAACGAGGCTTCTATTCCACATAGCTTGCCCCCTTGACCATAGCACCTTGATTCTAAACATTGCCCTGAAACCTCTCCATATAACAAGATTCCTTTACATATAAGGGTCTGCTGGCTGCACCACGTCAGTCACAAGCAATTTGGACGCCAATGGGAGATCCATATGGCCCCACCACAGATGTTTTATCACACACCTTCCCACCACAACTCTGGGCCCACTCCTCAGCAGTCTTCAACTTTCTGACATCTTTGTTCTGAACCATTTTCATGAAAACCAGTCAATCAAGGCACTGTATTATATACTCATGATCAGAAACAGGACATCCAAAGTTTCTCCAGTGCCACCTGGTGATGGGAATTTAAAAAATTTCATGGTATTTATCTAGCCATTTTTCAAGGATGAAGTTGGAGGCACTGTGTGTTTCAATTCATTCTGGAACCATTAAATGGTGAGGAAGCTCATTTCAATGAAATCTCTGGAGAACTCTCACAGGCAAGTCTTCCCAAATAGTGGCCAAAAGATCACATGAATTCAGGCCCATTGATGTCTACAATTTGCCGTCCATGTATGATTTGACTCTCATCTATGGCTGCCAAGTCTTTCACAATAAAATCATGTGATATCCTGGCTCAGATTCCCAGTGCTGTGTGAAAAGCCACCCTGTGTCTATATCTCAGTGTCCAAGGGCCACTCTCTTGCGAAGCATCCTAAAATCCCAAGACAATTCTTGGCAATACTTCTCTGAGGTCAGTTCAAGAACTCAGTCTCTAAGGGAAATGACCCCAGAGTTCAAGCCCAGTTTGACCAAGTCATCTCTTCCAACCGCCACACAAATGACCACAATTAAAACCAAAACACTCCCACATGGCCCTCATCTTCTTCCATATAGACACTCATTATTACCTCTGGCTGGAGGTTTCCATGAGGGGCGCAGCCCAAGACAGTGTCCAAAATACACTCCCTTGCCCCTCATTTGCCTAAAGTCTGGGTGGCCTGGAAACTCGTCCGGGGAAGCAGGAGTGATAAAATAGGCCTGCTGTAAATACTGCTCTGCTTCTCCAGTTTGAGTCCTACTGAAAGTCAGTTATAAATTCTTTATGTGATTTGGATTTTGCAGAAAACCCAAGCACCTATGGGCTAGCCTCTGCAAGGCTTTGAAGAACTCATTTGAACCAAAGGTTCCTATTCACCCTTGATTGAGGTCAGGAACCTTACAGAGGTAGGCGAGAGACTTCTTCCACAATGACTGCTCTTTTGGCTAATTTAGTTTTGGATTTACACATGGGATCTTTTTTTACATCCATCATGTGCTGAGAATCTAAGCCACAGCCTCACACAGGACCTAGAGCCTGATTCAGATACATCCCATTCCAAAGCAATTAAGCACAGAGCCACAGGTGATTCCCATTAGTTTCCATTTGAAAACTGTTTTCTTCAGGCTTCCCAAATTGGGGCCTGAGGCAAAGGCCTTCCTGACATTCAGGGCAACAGAACAATAGGTAAGAAAACAGCCCAAAGCAGTGTTTCTCCACTGAGACTTTCCTGATCACACTGATATCTCAGTTTTCTGAGATGCTCGCAATTCCCTTCAGCTATCCAGTACATGGCCATGTCACAGAGCTTGGAGGTGGTACATATCTTGGACACAAAAACATGAGCCTATTCGGGAGAGTGGCCAGAATTCAGAAAGAAAACAGGAACTTAGGAAGATATCAGGATTGCCCATGGATAAGGAAAGCCACAGTTCATTCATAAATTGGGAAGTATGAATGCTGGGAAGCTTTCTACTAGACAGGACACATCCATTGAAGCATTCTCTTTTCTAATGTCTACAACCACGGACACAGTGGAATACACAGACCCAGAAACACTCGCCTTGTCAGACGACTTACTAGAATCAGTTCACTCCAAACCAAACAAATCACCTTTCTTACATATTCTCAGAGCATGAGACAAAAAAACACAAACCCACACACACACACCCACAAAGGCAAATCCTTCCCCCAAGAAGGTCTGTGACTATCCTTAGGACCTCTGACTGATGGGCCATACTATGTTCCTCCGAAATGGCCTGTCCTGTCTCAGATCTGTTCTCCTTGTGCAACTCTATGAAGTTGACAGGAGCCAGTGGCGAGCCACTACCTGGTTTCTCAGGAATGGCCGCTCTTCAGAGCTTTCCTGGCATTTGGCCATCCTCACATCAGTAGGTACCAAGAAAGACTAACTCTGTTCTTGATGAATTCAAACAAGTGAGACCACTGGGATTGAAACTGGGACTGGCTCTGGGTGCCTGGCTTCCTGGATCCCATGTTCAGAGAGTTCCATCATCAAGGAAGTGATGTGAGGTCACTTCCATCAGAAACTGAATGAGGTCACTGCCTTGGCAACAACATTGTCCTAACACTTGCTTCCAAGGGTCCCATGAGATTGAGGCTGCCCCTACTTCCTGTGACACTTTCACAAGTTAGAATGCTATATAAACCATAGGCACTCGGGAACAGCTCTCCACACAGGCCTTCTTTGGTCCATCTTCTCTACATTAAGAAGAGAGAGACTGATTCAGACACAACCCTTCATCCTGACCAGACTCTTACTCTCTCTCCTTCATAGCTGCCAACATCTTGTACAGAGATCATTTCTGCATGGACGTTATAGGTTCTCAGCAGGTGGAAGATCCCCTACATTCCTGTATTGTAAGACCAACTCTTTCCCTGCTCTTATGTAAAGTTAGATTGAGGGAACAGTGTATGGTTAGGGTTAATAACATGTTCGATATGGGTTAGGAATCATTCTGCTGGATGAATAATGGTATTCGGAACCTGTGATATTTATAAGACTATCGAGGTGAAACATAAATATGAAAACAGAAATCTAGGAATGATTGGAAGCCCAGAAGGTTATTGGGCACTCAATTGGTATACTTAGCTTTGAATTTCGTTCTGCACAGATGTTTCAGATAAATAGATAATCAATGGCCTAGGACCTTGTACCTTGGATCATTGAATGTAGAAGAGAACATCCACTCAAACAGGGATAGTCGGTAGGATTAGGAAGATAGTTCATAGGTTTCAAAAGAATAGGGAGTAAAGCATTTGGACGAAAAGTTTTTTAGCTATGGGGATTCAGTTAGAGAGTGAATGTCAATGTCAGCACATGTAAAGAGTCATTCGCAATTATTAACTGGAGAAAAGGTGTAGGAAAGCAGATATCAATAGAGACATTAGGAAATCAGGTACATTACAACGTGCGTGATAAGAAAATACATTTTTAACAGGGTTGAGGTTGAATATATAATCTTAGGAAGAAACAAATATGTAGTCTTATTATACGATTAAGAATGATATTTGAGAGCATTAGGGAACCAGGTCATGGATGTTGTTAGTAATAAATGGTCACATTCAATTTGGGCTTTGGTACAATCATAAGTGTGACCCTTGCATTTTGTGTCAGGAATATTACTGAGATGAAATGTATATGTATATTAGGTGAGTAGAAAATTCATCATGAAATATATATCATCCACAGGACCAAAAATATTCATTTTACTTAACGTGGATATATAGGTGAAATATAAGTATGCAAACAGAAGCCTAGGTAAGATTTGAAGCCCAGAAGAACACTGGGCCTTTGATTGTGATACTTAGATTTGAATTATGTTCTGCAGAGTTGTCTCAGATAAATCGATATACAATGGTACAGGACCTTGTACCTTGGATGATTGAATGTCAAAGAGAACATCCAGTCAAACAGGTATAGTCAGTAGGATTAGGAATATAGACTGTAGGATTAGAAAGAAGAATGAGTAAAAGATTTGGACAAAAAGCTATGCTTCTCCAATTTGAGGCCTACTTTCATGCGTGGGCGACGCTCATGTGTGGCCTCCTAATATCCCAACACAATTAATGGAAATACTTCTCTGAGGTCATTTCCAAAACTCAGTATCTTAGGGGAATCACACCAGAGTTCAACCCCAGGTGGACCCAGTCATCTCTTCCAACCACAACACAAATGACCACAATTAAAACCAAAACACTCCCACATGGCCCTCATCTGCTTCCATATAGACACTCATTATAACCTCTAGCTGGAGCTTTCCATGATGGGCACAGCCCAAACAGTGTCCAGAACAAGCTCCCTTGCCCCTCATTTGCCCAATGTCAAGGTGGCCTGGACACCCTTCCTGTTAACCAGGAGTGATCAATAGGCCTGCCGTTAATACTGCTCCGCTTCTCCAATTTAAGGCCTACTGACTGTGGGGTTTAGATTCTTTATGTGAATTGGAGTCATGAGAAAACACAAGCACCTATGGGCTACCTTTTGCAGGGCTTTGAGCAACCCATTTTATTGAGTCTAGGAGTTGGACAAAAAGTTCTTTAGCAAAGGGGTTTTATTAGAGATTGAATGTAAATGTCAGCAAATCTGAAGAGTCATTCACAATGATGAACTGGAAAAAAGGTGTAGGAAAGCAGGTATCAATAGAGACATTAGGAAATCAGGCAAAGTACAAAGTGTGTGACAGGAAAAGACATTTTTAACAGGGTTGAGGTTGAATATATAATCTTAGGAAGAAACAAATATGTAGTCACCAATAGGAATGATATTTGAGAGCATTAGAGAACCAGGACATGAATGTTTTTAGTAATACATGGTCACATTCAATTTAGGCTTTGGAACAATCATAAGTGTGACCCTTGAATTTTGTGTCAGGAATATCACTGAGATGAAATGTATATGTATATCAGGTGAGTAGAGTATTTCTTCCAACGTTTCTGAAGCAATAATTTAAAGACTTATACTTTACTATTGGGGATACAAAAGGTGTACCCTGTGTCTATGAATATGGATAAGATGCCATAATGGAAAATACTGTAAATAAATAACATAGCTGGTTCCAACTTTAAATAATGGATTGAATTGATATCTGAAAATATATAGAAAATCTTATATTGATATATGTACATTCCTTCCAACCAGTTATACATCTAATTTTGATATTAGCATTATGGTTTATCACGAAGAGTGTGTGAGTTTTGCTTCAAAAATGATTATGGAAATTGAAAATAATGTGTTTGGAACGAAGTCTCATTAAAAGACCAGTCAAGAAACATGGAGGAATACATGTGTTCTGAGGCAGGAAGTGATTGAAAGTGAACCAAATGCCTACAAATTTTTCAACTTGTGGATGAAATGATATATCCTTTGATGTCCATAAACTGAAGAAATAGTAATGTACAAGTGTTGAATATAAATGACCTTCAAATATACATCATGTCCCATAGGGTTCTACTTGCATTCATGTTAAACTGGGTCAGTTACTGTAGAAATATTAGGATTTGTAAGCACCATTCACCGAAGTTAGTTTTCAGTACTAGGAAATAAATATGTATTTCAGGTGGATGAATATTTCTGAGAAAAATCTTGTGAAATGTTGATTATAAATCCACATATAGAAACATGAGTGAATTTAGGAAGTGTATAATAAGACACATATATTTCATATTTTGAAAAATCTGGAGAGTATATATATATATATATATATATATATATATATATATATATATAGAGAGAGAGAGAGAGAGAGAGAGAAATAGATATATAGATAGATACATAGATAGAAACACACATTCAAAGACATTAAAATGTAGCAATATATATGACAATCGAAATTCATCATGAAATATATATCATCCACATATCCAAATATATTCATTTTAATGAACATGGATTTATGTATTATGTTGTTCCTCTAGGAAATTCACCCTCAGGTTGAATTCCAGTTCCATCAGTATTTAGGGGGAGTGATCTCTTCTCACAATTTGTATCTTCCAAAATCAGTGAGCTCACAAGAATGTATATGTGATACCAGGTAGGATTCTAAATATGCCTAAAATAATACATGTGCTGAATAGGCTACAGAGAAAGGGAGACAGAAATTTACAAATGGGTTAACTTTAAAAACTCATGGAGAAATATTACAAATAAAAATTGACTAGATTTATAACACATACCATTGATAAAGCATAAGGCAAATTAAAGTATACACCATGCTTCCTATGAATGGCCTGTATTCGTATTCTGTTAGGTTTCTTTTTCTCATATTAGGATTAGTAGTCAGAGTCTAGTAGGGTATGGGTTAGTGTCAGGGATTCAGTATTTCAAATGGAGAATAGCAAAATGAATCTAATGTGTATGCAATTATGTTCTACACAAAAATCTTCCCACTCTCATCCAGAACAATGCCTTCACATTACCTTCGCAGCAACTAAGACACAATTAGTGGAGAAGAGTTAGAAAATCTGTGATTACATATGTGGAAAGGAAAATGATCAGGAGTTCACAAACTTGGAGGTGGTAGAACAGTTTCCAAAAGTAAGGGAGAGGGTAAACACTACACAAACTTGGAGCTCTGCTGGCCTAATTACTTTTTGATAAACTGCCTCTGAGGTTGGGCCCTTGAAATATACGTTGTTGTCAGGAGCTTTAGAGTCCTTGGTAGTGAGACTACCAATTCTGGGTCTGCATCTATGTGACATGGAGGACATGCTTCCTTATTTTCTAGTGAACATGAGGCAGCAGTTCTTAATTTTCTCTTTTTAGGAAACTGTGGCCACTGGTGTCTAAGTATCTACCTGTGTGGACGGTGAAGCCATTTGGTCATCCTCCACTTTTCATGGTGTTTCTTACTGCTGCACTGGGAGTTTGGTGTTGGCTTCACGAAATACAAGGAGTACAACTGGGACACAGTTCTGGAGGGAGGACTCTCACGTGTGGTGGGTCAGGGTCTGCAGGAGAATGCACCAACCACGCTTCTATCCACATAGCTTTCCACCTTGACCAAAGCAACCTGATTCTGAACATTGCCCTGAACCCTCTCCATATAACAAGATGCCTTTACATATAAGGGTCTGCTGGGTTCACCATGTCAGTCACAAGTCATTTGAAAGCCAATGGCAGATCCACGTGGCCCCACCACAGATGTTTTTTCACACACCTACACTCCACTGCTCTAGGCCCCCTACTCGACAGGGTCCAAATTTCTGGCATCTCTGTTCCACACCATTTTCATGAAACCCAGTGAATTAAGGCAGGGTCTGGTACACTCATGATCAGCAACAGGACATCCAAAGGTTCTCCAGTGCCACCTGGTCATGGGAATTTTAAAAATTTCATGATATTTATCTAGCCATTTTTCAAGGATAACGTTGGAGGCACTGGGGGTTTCAATTTATACAGGAACCTGTAAATAGTGAGGAATCTCATTGCAATAAAATCTCTGGAGAACTCTCACAGGCAAGGCTTTCCAAAGAGTTGCCAAAAGGTCACATGAAGCCAGGGCCATTGAGGTCTACAATGTGAGGTACATATGTGTTAAGACTCTCAACTATACATGCCAAGACTTTCAGAATAAAATCTTGTGATATCCTTGCTGAGATTCCCAGTGATCTGTGGAAAGCCAAAATGGGCGTAGATCTCAGTTTCTAAGGGCAAATCTCATGCGTGGCCTCCTAAAATACCAACATAATTTATGGCAATACTTCTCTGAGGTCAGTTCCAGAACTCAGTCTCTAATTGGAATCACACCAGAGTTCAAGCACAGGTTGACCCAGGCATCTCTTCCAACTGCCACACAAATGACCACAATTAAAACCAAAACACTCCCACATGGCACTCATCTTCTTCTATATATACACTCATCATAACCTGTGCCTGGAAGTTTCCATGAGGGGCGCAGTCCAAGACAGTGTCCAAAAAAATCTCCCTTGCCCCTAATTTGCCTAAAGTCAGGGTGGTCTGGACACCCTTCCTGTGAACCAGGAGTGATCAAATAGACTTGTGTTTAATACTGCTCCACTTCTCCAATCTGAGGCCTACTGACTGTGGGGTTTGGATTCTTTATTTGAATTGGAGTCATGAGAAAACCCAAGCATCTATGGGCTAGAATCTGCAGGGCTTTGAAGAACTCATTTGACCCAAAGGATCCCTATTCTCACTGATGTAACTCAGGAACCTTACAGAGGAAGGTGAGAGACTTAATCCACAATGATTGCTCTTTTGGCCATTTTGGTTTTGGATGCACACATGGGATCTTTCTTTAGATCGATTAGGTGCAGAGAATCTAAGCCACAGCCTCACACAGGGCCAGGAGGCTGATTCAGTCACATACCTTTCCAAAGCAATTAAGCAAAGAGCCACAGGTGATGCTCATTCATTTCCATTTGAAAACTGTTTTCATCAGGCTTCACAAAGGGTTGGCCTTAGGCAAAGACCTTCCTGACATTCAGGACAACAGAAGAATAGGTAAGCAAAAGGCCCAAAGCAGGGTTTTTCCACTGAGACTCCCTGGTCACACTGATATCTGAGTTTTCTGAGATGCTCGCCATTCCCTTCAGCTATCCAGTACATGGCCATGTCACAGAGCTTTGAGGTGATACATATCTTGGACACAAAACCATGAGACTATTATGGAGAGTGGCCAGAATTCAGGACGAATACAGGAATTTAGGATCATAGTAGGTCTTGCCCATGGATAAGGCAAGCTGCAGTCCATTCATAAATTGGGCAAGATGAATGCTGGGAAGCTTTGTCCTAGACAGGACACACCCATTGTGGCATTCTTTTTTCTAATGTCTACAACCATGGAGACAGGGGGATACACAGACATAGAAACACTCGCCTTGTCAAAGACTTATTGGAAACATTCCACTCCAAAACAAACAAACCGACATTTTTTTTTTACCTATTCTCAGAACATGAGACAAAACCACAAACTGTCGTCCACACACACCAAGGCACCTTTTCCCCCAAGTAGGTCTGTGACTATCCGGAGTGTCCTCTGACTGGTAGGCCATATTTCTCAACAATGGCATTTCCTGTCATAGATCTGGTCTCCTTTGACAACTCTGTGAAGTTGTCAGGAGCCAGCGGTGAGCCACTTTCTGTCCTCTCAGGAAAGGCCCCTCTTAAGAGCTATCCTGGCATTTGGCCACGCTCACATTAGTAGGTCCCAAGAAAGACTGACTCTCTCCTTGGTAAATCCAAACAAGTGAGCTCACTGGGACTGGGACTGGTACTGGTAATGGGGGCCTGGCTTCCTGGATCCTAAATTCAGAGAGTGTCATCACCAAGGAAGTAGGTGAGGTCACTTTCTTCAGGAACTGAATGAGGTCACTGCCTTGGCCACCACTTTGTCCTAACAGTTGCTTCGTATGCTCTCTGAGATCGAGGCTTTGCCTACTTCCTGTGACACTTTCACAAGTTAGAATGGTATAGAAACCATAAGTACCTGGGAACAGCTCTCCACCCAGGCTTGGTTTTGTCCTTCTTCACTACATTAAGAAGAGAGAGGCTGATTCAGACACATCCTTTCATCCTGACCGGGTTGTGTGCCATGCAAGATGACTTTTGCTCTCTCAGGTCCTTCATAGCTGACTACATCTTCTCAAGGGATTATTTCTGCATGGACTTCTGAGGTTCTCACCTGGTGGAAGATCCTCTAGCTTCCTGTATTGTAAGACCAACTCTGTCCCTGCTCTTCTGTAAAGTGAGATAGAGTGAACAGTGTATGGTTAGGGTTAAAAGCATGTTTGATTTGAGTTAGGAATCATTCTGCTGGATGAATAATGGTATTGGGAATCTGTGATATTTAGAAGAATATAGACGTGAAATATATGTATGAGAACAGAGATCTAGGAACGATTTGAAGCCTAGGAAGGCATTGGGCCCTTGATTGAGATAATTAGCTTGAATTATGTTCTGCACCGAGGTCTCAGATAAATCGATACACAATGGCATAGGACCGGGTACCTCGGATGATTGAATGTAGAAGAGAACATCCAGTCAAAAAGGGATAGTCTGTAGGATTAGGAAGATAGTCAGTATGTTTAAGAAGAAGAGTGAGTCTAGGAATTGGAAAAAAAGTTCTTTAACAATAGGGTTTCAGTTAGAGAGTGAATGTGAATGTCAGCACATGTGAAGAGACCATCACAATGATGAACTGGGGAAAATATGTAGGAAAGCAGATATCAATAGGGACATTTGGAAATCATGCAAAGTATAAAGTCAGTGATAGTATTAGATATTTTCAAGAGGGTTGAGGTTGAATATATTATCTTAGAAACAAATATGTACTCACCAATAGGATTGATATTTGAGAGCATTAGGCAAAATGGACATGCATGTTTTTAGTAATCCATGTTCACTTTCCATTTAGGCTTTGGCACAATCATAAGTGTGACGTTTGCATTTTGTGTCCAGAATACTACTGTGATAAAATGTATATGTAGATCAGGTGACATGAGTATTTCTTCCACCATTACAGGGAGCAAAATTCTGAAAACTTATAAATTAGTACTGAGGATACAAATAGGTGTACCCCCGTGTTGATGATTATAGAGATGATGCATGAATAGACCATATTGTGAATAAAGTATATAACTGGTTCCAAGTTTAAATAATGGATTGAATTTACCTCTGAAAATATATAGGAAATCTTATATATATACATTCATTCAAACGAGTTATATATCAAATGGTAATATTCTGGTTACAGTTTATCATGAAGAGTGTGTGAGTTTTGTTTCAAAAATGATCATGCAATCGAAAATAATGTGTTTTGAAATAAGTCTAGTGAAAAGACCAGTAAAGCAACATGGAGAAATACATGTGTTCTGAAGTAGGAAGTGATTGAAAGTAAACCAAATGCCTATAAATACCTATACATTTGTGAACTTGTGGATAAGAAAGTATATCTTATGATGTCCATAAACTGAAGAAATTGTAATGTACAAATGTTGAATAAAAATGAACATCAAAATACACATCATGTTCCATTAGAATCTACTTGCATTGATGTTAAACTGGGTCAGTTACTGTAGAAATATTAGGATTTCTAAGCACCTATCACTGAAATTAGTTTTCAGTACTAGAAAACCAATATGTATTTCAGGTGGTTGAGGATTTCTGAGATTAATCTTGTGAAATGTTGTTAATAAATACACATACAGGAACATGAATTAATTTAAGGAGTGTATAATAAGACACACATATTTCATATTTTGGAAAATCTGGAGAATATATATACACACACACACACACACACACACACACACACGCACACACATTGATATGCAGCAACATATATGCCAATCGAAATTCATCATGAATTATAATTCATCCACATATCCAAAAATATTCATTTTGTTGATCATGGATTTATGTTAATTATGTCTAATGTTTTTCACTAGAAAGCTCACCCACAGTTTGAATTTTGAGTTCCATCAGTATTTAGGGGGAGTCATCTCTTCTCACAATTTTTATATACCAAAGTCAGTGAGCTCACAAGAATGTACGTGTGATATCAGGTAGGATACTATATATGCATAAAAAGATACATGTGCTTAATAGGCTTCAGAGAAAGGGAGACAAGAATTTTCATATGTGTTAACTTTAAGAACTCATGAAGAAATATTACAAAGAAAAGTTGACTAGATTTATAATACATCCTCTTGATAAAGCAGAAGGCAAATCCAAGTATACACCATGCTTCATATGAAAGGCTTGCATTTCTATTCAGTTACGTTTCTTTTTCTCCATAATATTAGGATTAGTAGTCAGAGTCTAGTAGGGTATTGGTTAGTGTCAGGGATTCAGTATTTCAAATGGAAAATAGGAAAATGAATCTAATGTGCATGCAAACATGTGCTACACAAAATTCTTCCCACTCTCATTCAGAACAAAGCCTTGACACAACCATCGATCCAAGTAAGACACAATTAGAGGAGAGGAGTTAGAAAATCTGTAAATACATATGTGGAATAAAAATTGTTCAGGAGTTCACAACACTGGAGGTGGTAGAACAATTTCCAAAAGTAAGGGAGAGGGTAAACACTCCAGAAACATAGAGCTCTGCTGGCCTAAAGACTTCTTGAGAAACTTCCTCTAAGGTTGGGCACATGAAATATATGTAATTTTCACACGATTTAGCTTGGTTTCGGAGTGACACCATCAATCCTGTGTCTGCATCTATGTGACCTGAAGGACATGGTTCCTTATTTTCTAATGAACATGAGGCAGAAGTTCTGAATTCTCTTTTTGTAGATAAACTGTGGCCACTGGGAGCTAAGTGTCTTCCCATGTAGTCTGTGAAGCCATTTGGTCATCCTCCATTTTTCCTGGTGTTTCTTGCAGTTGCACTGGAAGTTTGGTATTGGTTTCATGAAATACAAGGAGTACAACTGGGACACAATGCTGGAGGGAGTTCTGTCACGTGTGGTTGATCAGGGTCTCCAAGAGAATGTACGAACCAGGCTTCTATCCAACAATACTTTCCCCCTTGACTATAGCAACCTGACTCTGAACATTACTCTGAAACCTCTGCATATAACAACATGCCTTTACATATAAGGGTCTGCTGCCTGCACCTTGTCAGTCACAAGGCTTTTGGAAGCCAATGGCAGATCCAGGTGGTCCTACCAAAAATATTTATTCACACACCTACAGTCCACTGCTCTATGTCCACTACTCAGCAGGCTCCAACTTACTGGCATCTCTGTTCTACACCAGTTTCACGAAACCCAGTGAATCAAGGCACTGTCTGGTACACTCATGATCAGGAAAAGGATATCCAAATGTTCTCCAGTGCCACCTGGTCATGGGAATTTCAAAAATTTCAAGGTATTTATGTAGCCATTTTTCAAGGATGAAGTTGGAGTCACTGTGGGTTTCAATTAATTCAGGAACCATTGAATGGTGAGGAAGCTCATTTCAAAGAAAGCTCTGGAGAACACTCACAGGCAAGCCTTCCCAAAAGGTGGCCAAGTGGTCACATGAAGCCAGGCCCATTGAGGTGTACAATGTGAGTTCCATGTGTCTTTAGACTCTCAAGTATGGCTACGAAGTCTTTAAGAATAAAATCATGTGATATCCTGGCTTAGATTCCCTGAGCTCTGTTGGAAGCCATCCTGGGCCTAGATCTCACTTTCCAAGGGCGATTCTCATGTGTGGCCTCCTAAAATCCCAAGACTATTTATTGCAATACTTCTCTGAGGTCAGTTCCAGAACTCAGTCTCTAAGGGGAATTACACCAGAGTTCAAACCCAGGTGGACCCAGTCATCTCGTCCAACAGCCACACAAATGACCTCAATTAAAACCAAAACACTCCCACATGGCGCTCATGTTCTACCACATAGACACTCATCATAAACTCTGGCTGGAGGTTTCCATGAGGGCGCAGACCAAGACAGTGTACAAAATAATCTCCCTTGCCCCTCATTTGCCTAAAGTCAGGGTGGCCTGGACACACTTCCTGCGAACTAAGAGTGAACAAATAGGCCTGACCTTAATACTGCTCCACTTTACCAATTTGAGGCCACTGCCTGTGGGGTTTAGATTCTTTATGTGAATTGGAGTCATGAGAAAACCCAGGCACCTATGGCCTAGCCTCTGTAGGTTTTTAAGTACTCATTTGATGCAAATCATCCCTATTCTTACTTGATGGAGGTCAAGAACCTTACAGAGGAAGGCGAGAGACTTCATCACAATTACTGCTCTTTTGGCCATTTTGGTTTTCGATGCACACATGGGAACTTTCTGTAGATCCATCAGGTGCTGAAAATCTAAGCCACAGCCTCACACAGGGCGAAAGGGCTGATTCAGACACATCCCTCTCAAAGAAATTAAGCAAAGAGCCATAGGTATGCCCATTCTTTTTTATTTGAAAACTCTTTTCTTCAGGCTTCACAAAGGGGTAGCCTGAGTCAAAGACCTTCCTGACATTCAGGTCAAAAGAAAAATAGGTAAGCAAAAAGCCCAAAGCAGAGTTTCTCCACTGAGACTCTCCTGGTCACATTGATATCTGAGTTTTCTGAGATGCTCGTCATTCCCTTCAGCTATCCAGTTCATGGCCATGTCACAGAGCTTGGAGGTGGTATATATCTTGGACACAAAACCATGGGCCTATTCTGGAGAGTGGCCAGAATTCAGGAAGAAAACAGGAAAACTTAGGAAGTTATCACTGCTTGCCAACCAATAAGGTAAGCTACAGTCCATTTTAAATGGGGAAGGACGAATGCTGGGAAGCTTTCTAATAGACAGGAGACATCCATTGATGCTTTATCTATTCTAATGTCTACAACCACAGACACACTGGGATACACAGACATAGAAATACTCGCCTTGTCAAACAACTTTCTAGTAACAGTCCACTCCAAACCAAACAAACCGACTTTAGTACCAATTCTCAGAACATGAGACAAAACCACAAACCCACAACCACACCCACAAAGGCACCTTCTTACCCCTAGTAGGTCTGTGACTATCTGGAGTGTCCTCTGATTGGTGGGGCATACAATGTTCCCCCGAAATGGCCTGTCCTAAGATCTGGCCTCCTTGGCCAACACTGTGAAGTTGTTAGGAGCCACTGGTGAGCCACTACCTGCTTTCTCAGGTAAAGCCCCACTTTAGAGCTTTCTTGCATTTGGCCTTCCTCACATCTGTAAGTACCAAGAAAGACTGACTCTGTCCTTGGTAAATCCAAAGAAGTGAGACAACTGGGACTGGTACTGGGACTGGCTCTGGGTGCCTGGCTTCCTGGATCCCAAGTTCAGAGAGTTCCATCACCCAGCAAGTGAGGTGAGGTCACTTCCTTCAGGAACTGAATGAGGTCACTTTCTTGGCAACAAATTTATCCAAACTGTTGATTTCAAGGGTCCCATTATATGGAGGCTGCCCCTAATTCCTGTGACACATTCACAATTTAGAATGATATATCAACCATAGTCACCCATGAACAGATCTCCACACAGTCCTGGTTTGGTCCATCTTCTCTACATTAAGAAGAGAAGCTGATTCAGACATAACCCTTTATCCTGACCATGTTGTTTGCCATGGAAGATGACTTTTGCTCACTCAGGTCCTTCATAGCTGCCTATATCTTCTCCAGGGATAATTTTTGCAGGGACCTTTGAGGTTCTCATTAGGTCTAATATCCCCTACATTCCTGTATTGCATGAACAACTCTTTCCCTGCTCTTTTGTAAAATTAGATTGAGGGAACAGTGTATGGTTATGATTAATAACATGTTCGGTGTGGGTTAGAAATCATTCTGCTATATGAATAATGGTATAAGGAACCTGCGATATGTATAAGAATATATAGGTGAAATGAATGTATGAAAATAGAAATCTAAGTAAGATTTGAAGCCCAGAAAGGCATTGGGGCCTTGATTGGGATAGGCATTGTTGAATTATGTTTTGCACAGATGTCTCAGATACATCGATATACAATGGCATAGGACCTTGTACCTTGGATGATTGAAAGTAGAAGAGAACATCCAGTCAAAAAGAAATAGTCGGTAGTGAAAGGTTAATAAAATAGGTACTTATCACTTCCTGTTTTTCTGTATGCTTAACAAAACTCTGTTGCAATCTTGTGAAAAATTTGCTAATCTTTTCCTAGAGTGTGCTGTTCCCAAACGCCAAACTGCAGAATGTACTCCCTCACTCGGTGTCACGCAAACCACCCACTCGCCCTTACCCATCAGTAAACTTTCCTCCCTTCCCTCTCCAAGGAAAGTATATAAGCTCTGCTGAAGCTGTGCTTGGGGCTCTCTTCTCTATTCAAGTGAGCTCTGAGGCCCAGCATGCTGGACCCCAAATAAACCCTTTGCTGTTTCATGAGACAGTCTCTTGGTGGTCTCTTCCTCCGACACTCACACGACATTTACATATTGAGGTTCCACAGAGTTCCAGCAGCAGGGGACGAGAGACCCCAACGGGCACCTCTCGGTGCAAGTAAGGGGCCTCTTTCTGGTTTCATGTTTAAGCTTAGGGCTTGGCAAAATCACTGGCGATGAAGAGCCTGAGCTCTCTCCCACAGTGACTGAGAGATGTGTCACAGAGACACAGGCCGCGTCCCTGGGGTACGCCCCAGAGGACTCGGGAAATCAAGGAACAATTGTCTCCTCAACTCAGTGATATTTTCAGTTTCGGTATTTCCAGCCCATCGGATTTTGCCAGCTACTCATTCCTGGTCTCAGTGTTGGAGGTCCATTGCATGTCTTTATTGTCTTGTCTTGTCTGTGTCATGTGTCGTTGCTTTTACTGTTAGTGTACCTTTCATTATGGGACAGAGCACTTCAATGCCTCTGTCCCTGACCCTTGATCACTGGACCAAAATCCGCTTAAGGGCTCAGAATCTTTCTTATTTAGTAAAACGCTGGACCTGGCAGACTCTCTGTTCCTCAGAATGACCCACGTTTGGAGTCGGATGGCCCGTAAAAGGATCTTTCTACTTCCTACTAATTTAAAAAGTCAGAGATATTGTCTTTCAGCCGGGGCCACATAGCCATCCTGATCAACAGCCATATATTTTAACTTGGCATGACCTCTGCAAATCTCCTTCTTCATGGGTGAAGCTTTTCCTTGCCCCTGCCCCCCGCTCCTACTCTTTCCCCCATTATCTCTCAAACCCTCTGCTCCTCCCCCTCCTCCACCCTCTGTTCTCCCTGAGTCACAAGATTTGACTCTACTGGAATCTCTTCCCCCTCCTTATCCCCTGCCATCGTCCACTAACCCACAACACCCTCTAAGTGATTCTACTTCTGCTGACTCAGCCTCTCTGCCATTTGAGGAAGCAAAGCCGGCCCAGCACCCTCCAGATAACTCCCTCGTGGCACACACATCCCCTCCTTCCCTGGAGGAAGCTGGCCTGGCTAAAGGAACTCACAGGCGGCAAATGATTGAAACCCTGGAACTCCCATGATGCACCCCTTCCGTCCCCATGGGCCAACGATTGATGATGGCAATGGGAGAAAAATGCAAGCTTACTAGTACTGGCCTTTCTCCTCTTCAGACCTATACAACTTAAAAAATTACAATCCCCCATTTTCTGAGGAACCCACCCGGCTCATAGGTCTGGTTGAGTCATTGATGTTTTCCCACCAGCCTACTTGGGATGACTGCCAACAACACCTAAGGACTATCTTCATGACAGAGGAACAAAAGAGAATCCTCCTGCAAGCTAGAAAAAAGTATCCTCAGACCAGATGGGCGACCAACACAACTTCCCAACTTAATCAAAGCCAGCATTCCCTTTAACCGACCCAACTGGGACCCCAACATCTTTGAAGGTAGGGAGAAACTGTACCCTTATTACCGCGCTCTAATAGTGGGTTTCCAAGTGGCTGCTAGGCGACCAACTAATTTTGCCAAGGTAACAGAGATTACTAAGGGCCTGATGAATCTCCCTCTCTATGTTTCTAGAGAGAATTATGGAGACATATAGGAGATATACTCCTTTCGATTCTCAGGGGGAGGATCAAAAGGCATCTGTCATGATGGCCTTTATTGGGCAAGGTGCCCTGGATACTAAAAGAAAGTTACAACGCTTAGATGGATTACAAGATATGACTTTGAGAGATTTAGTCAGAGAAGCCGAGAAGGCATACTATAAGAGAGAAACTGAGGAAGAGAAGGGAGCAAAGGGAGGATAAAAGAAACAAAGACAGACTAAGGCATTGACTAAGGTCCTGGTCACAACAAAAAATAGGCCAGAAATTAAGAAACAGGGAGACAGGAAGGGATACCTGGGCCCAGGCCAGAGACCACCCCTGGCCTCAGATCAATGTGATTACTGTAAAGAAAAAGGACACTGGGCCAAAGAGTGCCCCAGAAATAGACAGCCACACCAGCCAGGCATTCTGACTCTGGAGGATGACTACGAAAGTAGGGGCTACGATCCCCTCGCTGAGTTAAGCGTAACTTGAAGTGGAGGGGACCCCAGTAAACTTTGAAGTGAATACAGGGGCAATATACTCAGCCCTCAAGGCCACATTTGGCCCTCTATTAAATAAAAGGTCTCTAGTTCAAGGGGCTAACGGCAGTAAATATTGGGCATAGACAACTAAGAGTACCATGGACCTGGGGAAAGGAAAAAATCCATCACTCCTTCCTAGTAATCCCAGAATGCCCAGCCCCATTGATGGGCAGAGATCTGCTCACCATGGTCCACGCCAAAATAACCTTTAACCCTGAAAGCCCCCAAGTGGAATTTCTAAATCTTTCAGTAAAAATTCCTATAGTCATGGCTCCAACTATGTCAGTAGAAACTGTACATCAACTCACTCGCTTTGGTTCAAAGAAACTGCAGGAATTCCTGAAGGATCAAGAACAGAGTTTTAAACTAACTGACTCACAGGAAAAGGAAATAACAGAATGGTTAACAAAAGTCTGTCAGTTCCATCAATTGGTTAATGCTTACCCTTACAAGCTTCCTTCAGGAAAGCGCCTATGAGGAACCAGACCAGGACAATTTTGGGAAGTGGATTTTACTGAAATTAAGCCAGCAAGGTATGGACTTAAATATCTCCTAGTCTTTGTAGATACATTTTCAGGATGGATTGAAGCAGTCCCCACAAAAAAAAAAAGAAAGAAACAGCAAAAACGATGGCCAAGAATATCCTAGAAGATATTTTTCCAAGATACGGCCTGCGTAAGGTAATAGGGTCTGATAATGGACTGGTGTTCATGGCCCCGGTAAGTCAAGGGTTAGCCAGGACCCTGAGGATTAATTCGAAGTTACATTGTGCTTATCGACCCCAGAGTTCAGGACAGGTAGAAAGAGTGAATAGAACCATTAAACAGACCTTACCGAAATTAAGCTTAGAGACCAGCATAAAAGATTGGACTATGCTCCTGCCTTCTGCAATGTTGCATGCAAGAAATACTCCCTCTGTTTCTTTGTGTAATCACACCCCCTTTGAAATTCTCTATTGTGCACCTCCTCCTGTAAGGGACCTAACCCCACTCTAAGACCTAACGATCCCTTCCACACCCCCTTGCTTGAGAGACTTAAAGCTCTTGAAAGAACTAAGAAATACCTGTGAAAACAGCTGGCCACTGCCTACCAACCTGGGGAGAAGGGGATTCCACATCGATATCAAGTAACAGACTTCATCAATGTAAGACGACATCAGGTGTCATCCCTGGAACCCCGTTGGAAAGGACCATAGCAGGTGCTACTTATAACACCTACAGTAGTAATGGTAGACGGAATCACTTCCTGGATCCATGCCTGTCATCTCAAGCCTGTGCCCTGTCCAGACTCTGGCTAGAAACTGAAAAAGACTGGTAACCCTTTAAAATTGCGTATTCGCCATGTGGATAAGGCTCTATACTCTCCCATTTACCACCAGTAGTCCTAACCCTCATCAGTCCGTTCAGCAGAGATGGGTGATCACAAATCCTACTGGAAAATAAGTATAATATATCTCGCATACAGCCCCCTTAGGATCTGGTGGCCATCTCTCCATACAGACATTTGTCAGCTGGCTATAGCTCTTTCCTATTGGTATATCCCTGATGAAGAGGATCCCACTAAAATTCCATTAAATGCCTTCTGTACCATAGATAATGGAAACAAACCTTATGGATGTAGGGACACGTGAGCCAGATGCAGGTTGGCTAGCCTAGATTGCTATGTTTGCCCAGCAGACTATCAAAGCCACAAACAGTCACGGCTGTGTGGGGGAAAAGCTGACTTCTTCTATATGTCATGGGAATGTGAGCATACAGGGGCTGCCTGATGGAACCCAAACTCCTCATCAAATTCAGTACAGAGCATTGGCCATACTACCAATTAGATAACCAAAACCGATGGCCCCCAGAGGGGTCTCCAGATCCTCAAATTCTGCGTGAACTTTTTAACTTCTGCAAGTGCTCAAAAGGGTGAAAGGCGATTCCCCTATGTGGAAGCCTTTTCCCTCCTTCACTCACATCCTGAACTATGCTTCTCCAAAAGATCCTCACCCTCAGCCTTCTGCTCCAGACTCTCTGCTGTCATTCCCACCTCAGCAAACTGATTTCTCCCCTCCAATTACTAGATGAAAAGCCCAAACCTCCGCCGGTTCTCAGACCACTGCCCCCTTGCTGAGGTAGCAGGTACTGAGGTACCCCTTCACCCACTCATTCCTCTCTTCTCCTGTCAGTGCCACACCGGGTCCCACCAGGTCCTCTTACCAGCTAACCAAAAGCTCAAACCAGCTGAGGAGAGCCCTCAGACCCTTATCCAAGATGTAATAAAAATGGCCTTTAATGTTGCTTTGTCAATACTGAAAACAGGTTTCTAAGTTTTTGAAAGTCCCTCACAGGATTTTGGGATACTCACTCCCGTCTTCCCCTCTACTCTACCTGTTCTACTGCTCACGTTTTTGTTGCCTGGAAAATCCCAAACCCGTTTCCCATTATTCTTTTACATCTCTCCTTCCTCATTCTCAGATGCTCGGAGGTGCTCTCAGCCCCACCTTCCCCGTCTTCCCCCGCTGTACCAGGCCCACCGAAAAGTCTTAACTGACCTTCTCCAGAAGTCTTCACCATGGCTGACTTTAAAACTTTCAGCAAAAGAGTCCCTATAAAAGAGTTCAATGTAGATAAATTTTCTTTATTCGTGTTGCCCTGTTCTACTTGGCCACTGCCTAAAAAACTCAGCACTTCTCAGCTAGACACCCCCTTACTAGTTTTTCACAAAATATGAGAAAAAGGTCTCTGGCCTTGAGGTGGGGCTTCACAGAAATGGCTACATTTCTACAATAAAGAAGTTAAAATTGGGCTCCATTGTAACAGCTGGCAGGGGGAAAAAAGAAAGGGAAGAAAAATCTCTCCCTCTCCCAGGTGTCCTTGATAAGTTAACTTGCCCAGAACAGAGGAAAAAAAGAAACAAAAACTGCTTTTTGTGATCTTCTGCAGACTGTGAACTTCTGAGCCCCTTCCCTTATATGTTGGGTACAAAATTCTGAAACTATCTAAACTTGGGGTTCAGGGGATTAATTGATTACAACAGAAGCAGTGCCCTCTGAATCCATTTGCAACCAAATAGGACTGTTTCCCTGTCTTCCATGCTATCTTAGGTGCCTTGCCTTGTCCTTCCCTACAACAGTATAATTCTATATACTTAAACATTGTTTATGTTTTCATGAAATGGTTAACCGATGTGATTAATTGAAGTTGTTTCACAGAGTGCACTGTCATGACGCAGGTTCATTTAAAGATCATATAGGGGGGCATACAACCCGGTTAAGCTGAAAACATATATCCTCACTTTAGCCATATATTAGGAATAGGGGTTTCTGCAGTGGTGGGTACAGGAACAACTGCCCTGGTCCATGGGACACAACAAGTGACCCAAATAGAAGCAGCAATAGACCAATAAATAAAGATATTAGAAACCTCCATCACAGCTTTGCAGGAATCTTTTACCGCTCTACCTGAAGTTGTTTTAGAGAACAGTCGAGGGTTGGATCTCCTCTTCATGAGAGAAGAGGGCCTTTGTGCTGCATTGAGGGAAGAATGTTGCTTTTATGCCGACCATACGGGAGTTGTAAAAAAAAAAAAAATCTATGAGTAAATTAAAAAGACGCCTTGAAGAGCATCAACGAGAGAGAGAGAGAGAGAGGCCCAAAAGGGTGGTTTGAGTCTTTGTTCACACAGTCTCCCTGGTCAACTATGATTTTATCAACCCTGGCCAATCCAAGAATCCTTATATTATTGCTCACTATAAAACCCTGTTTGCTCAACCGTGTAATTTCTTTTCTCCAAGCTCAAATTGGTCAAGTTAAATATATGGCAATACCCCACTAGCAGACATAGAATTTAAACCTCCCTATGATCACTTTTATGATTAAAAGGATCCAGAAGAAGAAGTGGGGAATGAAAGGTTAATAAAATAGGTACTTGTCACTTCCTGTTTTTCTGTATGCTTAGAAAAACACTGTTGAAATATTGACAACTGTTTTCTAATCTTTTTCCCAGAATTTGCTGTCCCCAATTGCCAAATTGCAGAATGTACTCCCTCACCCGGTTGCTCGCAGACCGACCACTCGCCCTGACCCATCAATAAACTTCTCTCCCTGCACCCTCCAAGGAAAGTATAAAAGATCAGCTAAAGCTGTTCTCAGGGCTCTCTGATCTATTCAAGGGAGCTTTGAGCCCCAGTATGCTGGACCGCCAATAAACCCTTAGCTGTTGCATAGTACAGTCTTTTGGTGGTCTCTTCCTCTTATGCTTGCCGGAATATTATTGGATGATTGAATGTAGAAGAGAACATCCTGTCAAAAAGGGATAGTCGGTAGGATTAGGAAGATAGTGGGTAGGCTTAGGAAGACGAGTGAGTATAGGATTTGGAACAAAAGTTCTTTAGCAATAGGGTTTCAGTTAGAGAGTGAAGTTAAATGTTAGCACATGTGAAGAGTCAGTCACAATGATGAACTGGGGAAAATATGTAGGAAAGCAGATATCAATAGAGACATTACGAAATCAAGCAGTGTATAAAGTGAGTCATAGGATTAGACATTTTCAAGAGGGTTGAGGTTGAACACATAATCTTAGGAAGAAACAAATATGTAGTCACCAATAGGATTGACATTTGAGAGCATTAGGAAACCTGGACATGGATGTTTTAAGTAATCCATGTTCACTTTCCATTTAGGCTTTGGTACAATCATAAGCCTGACATTTGCATTTTGTGTCCAAATATTACTGTGATTAAATGTATATATAGATCAGGTGACATGAGTATTTCTTCCATCATTTCTGGGAGCAGTACTTTGAAGACGTATAATTCATATTGGGGAATCAAAGAGGTTTACCTTGAGTCTATGAATATAGAGATAATGCATGAATAGACATTACTGTGAATAAATAATATAACTGGTTCCACTTTAAATAATGGCTTAAATTGATATCTGAAAACTTATGTGAAATTTTATATTGATATACAATCATTTATTTCAACCAGTTATACAACTAATGGTAATATTAGGGTTATGGTTTGTCATGAAGCTGTGTGAGTTTTGCTAAAAAAGTGATTATGGAAATCAAAAATAATGTGTGTGGAAAGAAGTCTCATGAAAAGTCAAGCCAAGAAATATGGAGGAATACATGTGTTCTGAAGCAGGAAGTGATTGAAAGTCAAACAAATGCTTAAAAATTTGCTAACTAGTGGATGAAATGTATATATATCCTATGATGTGCATAAACTGAAGAAATACTAATGTACCAGTGTTGAATAAAAATGAACGTCAAACTACACATCATGTCCCATAGGAATCTACTTGAATTGATGTTAAACTGGGTCAGTTACTGTAGAAATATTAGGATTTGTATGCACCATTCACTGAAGTTAGTTTTCAGTACTAGGAAACAAATATATATGTCAGGTGGATGAATATTTCTGAGAATAATCTGGTGAAAAGTTGATTATAAATCCAAATATATGAATATGAATGAATTTAGAGAGTGTATAATAAGAAACATTTTTCATATTTTGAAAAATCTTGAGAATATATATATATATATATATATATATATATATATATATATATACACACACATATACACAAACACACACACAGAGAGACATTAAAAATAGCAATATATATTGCAATGGAAATTCACCATGAAATATATATCATCCACAGATTCAAAAATATTCATTTCTCTAAACATGGACTTATGCATAATGTTGTTCAACTACGAAGCTGACCAATAGGTTGAATTTTCAGTTCCAACAGCGTTTAGGAGGAGTAGTCTCTTCTCACAATTTGTATCTGCCACCTAACAAAAATGTACGTGTTATAACAGGTAGGATTCTATATGTGCATATAAAAAAACATGTGCTGAATAGGCTACAGAGAATGGAGACAGGAATTTGTTGAGAGCCACAGCTGAAGGTGCCCTAGCAAGCTTCCAACTGCCAGAAAAATTCCAGCTGCCTGCTGATTATTGGCTCACAAAGGCCCCAGCAACATCTAGCTGATTGGCTACTCTGTGATGATGCTCATTGGGCTGTTTCCCTGCCCTTTCAGACCATGGAGCTGCTCATTGGGGGACTTTTTTGGCTCCACCCACGATGACCCAGCAAATCGACCTCAAGCGCAGGAGGTTTGTGGGAGGTGGAGAGGTTTGTGGGTGTGAGAGAGACTTTACAAGGAAGCCAGTTGTGGCAGTTAGCCTCTGGGAGTTTTTCCTGAGGAGCTGTTTTGTTTGGCGGGTGTGGTTCTAAAAATAAAGTTTGTTTCTTTTGACAATTGGCTGCTGAATCGTGCCTAGCCAGACTGCAGCATTTGGTGGCTCGAATGGGGATTGACTGAGGGTAAGTGATAAGGTAAACTGCTGGACCCTGAGAGCAGGGCGAGAGAATGGGTAGCCATTTTAGGATTCCTCTTTTGTTTTGCTTCACGTTTATTTTAAGTTGCCTGTCCCTGGAGATGAGTTAAACGAAAGAAAAACCACTCAAATCTGAGGAAAAACTATTTATGTCTGAGGAACAGATTGGGATAAAGGTCGGATGCACATGTCAGGAGGATAGAAAGGCCATAATGACTTTTTGTTGTTCACTTTTTATTTCATTCTGTCTCTTTTTTTTTTTTTTCTTTTTTGCGTTATCTTGTTGGGTTTCATTAAAGTAGAAATACGGGATCAGAAATGAGTAAAAAACAAACTGAAATAGTGTTAAGGAAATTGTTACAGGAAGGAGGCATCTCACTAAAATCAGGGACAGTCAGGGCATACGTTGATACAATATAAAAATGTAGACCATGGCTTTTAAAGTAAGAGTTATTAAATTTACCACAATGGAACCATCATGGTGAAGATTTAAAAAGAATAGAAAAGAACAGTACAGGGACTCTGCCAGTTGGCACATTGCCATTGTGGTCTTTCATATCTGTTTTGCTTAGTCCAAAGCCTTCAGTTCAGACAAAGATAGAGGAACAAAGCTTAGAGCAGAAAAAGCCATCAGGGGAAAAGTTACAAAAGGACGCTGCTACTAACAACCTTCTATCATCAGAGGGTGTACGTGTCCAACCAACAGTGCCACCTCTAAAGGAGACTGTTACTAATACCTTTCTATTCTGTAATTAATTTATTTTCCAATAGTCAGTATATATTTAATGCTATAGTATCCCTTGAAGGTGCTGGTAGGATTTCCCCTTCAGTACTGTTTTCTCTTTGCTTTCCAATATACAAAGTCTAATCTGGGACAGAAAAGATCCATTCTTTATAAGACGTATCTGGGCACATACAGGATTGCCTGGAGCCCTTAGTTTGGGCAATGATTTAGCAGATAAAACTACACATGACATATATTCATATTTTCTCTACACTAGAAGAAGCTACAAATTTTCAAAAAAGTTCCATGTCAATGCTAATACTTTACAAAAGCGTTTTGAAATAACTAAGGAACAAGCTAGACAAATAATAAAACAATGTCAAAATTGTGTGACCATTTTACCACAAGTTAATCCTGAAGTCAATCCGAGAGGATTGATACCTAACCATATTTGGCAGATGGACGTCACACACTTGCCAGAATTTGGAAAATTAAAATATTTGCATGTTACAGTTGACACTTCTTCTGGATTTTTGATGGGCTCCCTTCATGCCGGAGAAAAAACTAAAGATGTTATAGCTCATTGCTTAAAAAATTTTGCCACTGTGGGCGTTCCAAAACAGTTAAAAACAGATAATGCCCCTGGTTATTCTTCTACCTCTTTTAAACAATTTTGCTCATCATTTGGCATAACTCATATAACAGGAATCCCATACAATCCACAGGGAAAAGGCATAGTTGAAAGAGCACATCAAACTATTAAAATGTACTTATTAAAGCAAAAAGACGGAATTGGGAAGGGGTATATATTTCCCAAAGATAAACTTAAAATAACCATTTTTACTCTAAACTTTTCACATTTGGATTCATGAGGACTTAGTGCTGCAGAAAGGCATATGTGTCCAAAAAATGTGCATAAGCTCAAGGTACTTTGGAAGGCTATTCTAACAGGACAATGGAAAGGTCCTGACCCAGTAATTGTGTGGAGTCCAGGGTCTGTTTGTGTGTTTCCACAAGAAGAACAGCAGCCGATTTGGATTCCGGAGAGATTAACTAAAGTCCTGACCAAGTGATAGTCTGGAGTCAAGGGTCTGTTTGTGTGTTTCCACAGGAAGAACAGCACCGATTTGGATTCCAGAGATATTAACTAAACTGATTTGTATAGACCAAAAAGAAGATGATTTGGCTCAAATCCATAACAGCTGGTATCCAAAACTCCAGTCTGGCTATCCTTACATCTGCGACAGAACCAGGATGCTTTTTTCAATATCAATTTTATTATTGCCCTTTCCCACAACATGAAGTTCTATTTTGTGTTTTTGAGCTAATGCAGACCTAGGTTACTGTTTTGCTGATCATTTCTATTTTTTGACTATAATTTTTTAAACATTCCAATGGTGATTTCACCTGTAAAAAGTTATAAGGCCTTTACTATTATGTAATGTGTTGTATGTATTATATTATGTTTGCACACTTGTGTTTTGTGTCATATGTTTGAATGTACATATGTCCATACATCATATATGATGTGCGCTCATGAAAAAATGGATCCAAATATTTTTTTTTTATTCACGTGTTTTAAATGTTTTAATTTAAATTGGGTAAACATCTGTTGAGGACTGTTTTAATATGTGAACAAAAAAGGACGTTAACAGAACTGTATGTTTACTTTCACCTTTCCTTTTCATTATATTGAATAATTTTCTTCAAGATAATGTAAATTGTTAAGAAAATGGTTTTTTTAGTACCTTTTAGAATGATACATAATTTTTTTTAGCCATTATTGCCAGAATTCCTATCTTCATCCCAGTGTCGGTGAAGACAAAGATAAAACCAATCTACAGATTGTGCAATAGCCATCACTGAACTGTTTGCAGAACTTGCCTGGACTATGTATCACTTGTGTGCATTTTGAACTATCTGTTGGTGCAGCGACTTGTGGTAGTGTTGGGGTATTTATGCTTATGCTGTCATTGGTGGTACAATTTTTCCAAAAGGAGCCATCAACTGGCTTGGTGTATCTTCCTTTTTCTCACTTTATAGAGGTCAGGAACCTTACAGAGGAAGGCGAAAGACTTCATCCGCAATGACTGCTCTTTTGGCCATTTTGGTTTTGGATGCACACATGGGATCTTTCTTTAGATCCATCAGGTGCTGAGAATATTATCAACAGCCTCACACAGGGCTAAGACACTGATTCAGACACATCCCTTTCCAAAGCAATTAAGCAAAGAGCCACAGGTGATGCCCATTCATTTCCATTTGAAAACTGTTTTCTTCAGGTTTCACAAAGGGGTGTCCTGAGGCAAAGAACATCCTGACATTCAGGGAAACAGAACAACAGTTAAGGAAAAGGCCCAAAGTAGGATTTCTCCACTGAGACTTTACATTTCAAACTGATATCTGAGTTTTCTGTGATGTTTGCCATTCCCTTCAGCTATCCATTACATGGCCATGTCACAGAGCTTGGAGGTGGTACATATCTTGGACACAAAACCATGAGCCTCTTCTGGAGAGTGGCCAGAATTCAGGAAGAAAATGGCAACTTAGGAAATTAGCAGTTGTTGCCCATTGATAAGGCAAGCCTCAGTCCATTCATAAATTGTGCAGGATGAATGCTGGGAAGCTTTCTACTAGACAGGATACATCCATTGAATCATTCTCTTTTCTAAAGTCTACAACCACGGACACATTGGGATACACAGACATAGAAACACTCACCTTGTGAAATGACTTATTAAAAACAGTTCACTCCAAACCAAACAAACCACCTTTCCTACATATTCTCAGAACATGAGACAAACCAAAAACCCACACCCACACCCACAAAGGCACCTCCTTCCCCAAAATGGGTCTGTGACTATCCAAAGTGTTCTCTGACTGGTGGACCACACTGTGTTCCCCTGAAATGGCCTGTCCTGTATCAGATTAGGTCTCCTTGGCCAACTCTGTGAAGTTGTCAGTAGCCAGAGGTGAGCTCCTACCTACTTGCTCAGGAAAGGCCCCTCTTCAGAGCTCTCCTGGTATTTGGCCTTTCTCACATCAGTAGGAATCAAGAAAGAATGACTCTGTCTTTGGAAAATCCAAACAATTGAGAACACTGGGACTGGGACTGGGACTGGCTCTGGGTTCCTGGCTTCCTAGATACCAAGTTCAGAGAGTTCCATCACCAAGGAATTGACTTTAGTCACTTCCTTTAGGAACTGAATGAGTTCACCGCCTTGGCAACCACTTTGACCTAACCTTTTATTCCAAAAGTCCCATGAGATGGAGGCTGGCTCTGCTTCCTCTGACACTTTCACAAATTTGAATGGTATGTCAACCATAGGCACCCAGGGACAGCTCTCCACACAGGCCTGGTTTGGTCCATCTTCTCTACATTAAGAAAAGAGAAGCTGATTCAGACATATCCCTTCATCCTGACCAGGTTGTTTGCCATGCAAGATGACGTTTGCTCTCTCAGGTCTTTCACAGCTGCCTACAACTTATCCAGGGATCATTTCTGTATGGACATTCGAGGTTCTCAACTGGTGGAAGATCACCTACATTCCTGTATTGAAATACCAACTCCATCCCTGCTCTTCTAAAAAGTTAGATTGAGGGAACAGTGTATGATTAGGGTTAATAACAGGTTCAATTTTGGTTAGGAATCATTCTGAGGGTTGAATAATGGTATTGGGAACCTGCGATATTTACAAGAATATATAGGGGATATATAAGTATGAAAACAGAAATCTTGGTAAGATTTGAAGCCCAGAAGGGCATTGGGCACTTGATTTACGTTCTGAACAGATGTCTCAGATAAATCGATATACAATGGCATAGAACCATGTACCATGGATGATTGAATGTAGAAGAGAACATGCAGTCAAAAAGGAATAGTCGGTAGGATCAGGAGATAGTCATTAGTTTTAGGAAGAAGAGTGAGTATAGGATTTGGAACAAAATTCTTTAGCAATAGGGTTTCGGTTAGAGAGTAAATGTAAATGTCAGCATATGTGAAGTGTCAGTCACGATGATGAACTGGGCAAAATATGTAGGAAAGCTGATATCAATAAAGACTTTAGGAAATCAGGCAAAGTATAAAGTGAGTCACAAGATTAGACATTTTTAACAGGGTTGAGTTTGAATATATAATCTTAGGAAGAAAAAAATATGTAGTCACCAGTAGAATTGAAATTTGAGAGCATTAGGAAACCTGGATATCGATGTTTTCAGTAATCCATGTTCACTTTCCATTTAGACTTTGGTACATCATAAGTGTCATCTTTGTGTTTAGTCTCCAGAATATTACTGTGATAAAATGTATATGTAGATCAGGTGACACGAGTATTTCTTCCACCATTTCTGGGAGCAACATTTTGAAGACGTATGAATTAGAATTGGGGGGAAAAAGAGGTGTATTCTGTTTCTATGAATATAGAGATAATGCATGAAGAGACCATATGGTGAATAAATAATATAACTGGTGCCACATTAAATAATGGATTGAATTGATATCTGAAAATATATAAGAATTCTTATATTGATATAAAATCATTCATTACAACCAGTTATACATCTAATGGTAATAATAGGGTTATGTTTTTTATGAAGAGTGTGTGAGTTTTGCTTCAAAAGTGATTATGGAAACCGAAAATAATGTGTTTGGAAAGAAGTCTCATAAAAAGTCCAGTCAAGAAACATGGAGAAATACATGTGTTCTGAAACAGGAAGTGATTGAAAGTGAAACAAATGCCTATTAATTTGCTAACAAGTGTGTGAAATATATATCCCATGATGTGAATAAACTGAAGAAATAGTAATGTACCAGTGATGAATATAAATGAACGTCAAAATACACATCATGTCCCATAGGAATCTACTTGCATTGATTTTAAGATGGGTAAGTTACTGTAGAAATATTAGGATTTGTGTGCACCATTCACTGAATTTAGTTTTCAGTACTAGGAAACAAATATGTATTTCAGGTGGATGAATATTTCTGAGAATAATCTTGTGAAAAGTTGATTAGAAATCCACATAGTTGAACATGAATGAATTTAGGCAGTGCATAATAAGATGCAAATATTTCATATTTTGAAAATTTTGGAGAATATATATATATATATACACACAAAACTCACATAGAGAAATTAAATAGTAGAAATATATATGACAATCAAAATTCATTGTGAAATATATATGCTCCACAGATCCAAAAATATTCATTTTACTGAACATAGATTTATATATAATGTTGTTCAACCAGGAAGCTCACCCATAAGTTGAATTTTCAGTTCCAACAGTGTTTATGAGGAGTGATCTATTCTCACAATTTGTATCTTCCAAGTCAGATACCTCACAAAAATGTACATGTGATACCAGTTAGGATTCTATATGTGCTTATAAAAATACATGTGCTGAATAGGCTACAGAGAAAGGGAGACAGGAATTCACATATTTGTTAACTTTAAAATCACATGGAGAACTATTTCAACAAAAAGTTGACTACATTTATAACTCCTGACCTATATAATGCAAAAAGCAGGTCCAAAAATACACCAGGCCTCCTCTGAACTGCTTGTATTTCTATTCTGTTTGGGTTATTTTTCTCCATCATATTAGGATTAGTAGTGAGAGTCTAGTAGGGTATAGATTAGTGTCAGGGATTCAGTATTTCGAATGGAAATTTGGAAAATGAATCCAAAGTGTATGCAATTATGTGCTACACAAAAATCTTCCCACTTTCATCCAGAACAATGCCTTGACAATTCCTTCGCCCCAAGTAAAACACAATTAGAGGAAAAGAGTTAGAAAATCTGTGAATACATAAGTGGAATGGAAAATTCTCATGAGTTTACAACCTTGGAGGTGGTAGAGGAGTTTCCAAAAGTAAGGGATAGTGTAAACACTCCACAAACGTGGAGCTCTGCTGGCCTAAAGACTTCTTGAGAAACTGCTTCTGTGGTTGGGCACTTGAAATATATTTTGTTGTACGGAGCTTTAGCTTCCTTTCTAGTGAGTTCATCAAAGATGGGTCTGCATCTATGTGTCACCTAGAGGACATGGTTTCTGATTTTCCAATGAATATGAGGCAAGAGTGCTGAATTCTCTCTTTGGAGTTCAATTGTGGCAACAGGGGGCTAAGTGGTCTCCACTCTGTGGACTGTAAAGCCATTTGGAATTCCTCCAATGTTTGTGGTGTTTATTGCTGCTGCACTGGATGTTTGGTATGTGCTTCACGACATACAAGGAATCAACAAGGACACAGTGCTGTAGGGAGGTCTGTCATGTGTGGTGGGACAGAGTCTGCAGAAGAAAGCACCCACCAGGCTTCAATCTCACATAGCTTGCCCCCTTGAGCATAGCAACCGGATTCTGAATATTGCCCTGAAACCTCTGCATATAACAAGATGCCTTTACATATAAGGGTCTGCTGGCTGCACCATGTCAGTCACAAGCCATTTAGAATCCAATGGCAGATCCCCATGGCCCCACCAGAGATGTTTTATCACACACCTGCACACCACTGCTCTAGGCCCACTAGTCAGCAGGCTCCAACTTTCTGGCATCTCTGTTCTACACCATATCATGAAACCCAGTCTATCAAGGCACTGTCTGGTACACTCATGATCAGCAACAGGACATCCAAATGTTCTCCAGTGCCACCTGTTCATGGGAATTTCAAAAATTTCATGGTATTTATCTAGCCATTTTTCAAGGATGTAGATGGAGGCACTGTGGGTTTCAATTCATTCTGGAACCATTAAATGTGAGAAAGTTCATTTCAAAGAAAGCTCTGGAGAGGTATCACAGGCAAGGCTTCCCAATGAGTGGCCAAAATGTCACATGAAGGCAGGGGCTTTGAGGTCTACAAGGTGAGGTCCATGTGTGTTTTGCCTCTCAAGTACAGATGCCAAGTTTTTCAGAATTAAATCATGTGATATCCTGGCTGATATTCCCAGTGCTCTGTGGAAAGCCACTCTGGCCCTAGAAAAGTTTGCAAGGGCAACTCTTATGTGTGGCCTCTTAAGATCAAACACAATTCATGGCAATACTTCTCTGAGTTCAGTTCCAGAGTTCAGTCTCTAAGAGGAATCACACCAGAGTTCAAGACCAGGTAGACCAAATCATCACTTCTAACTGCCACACAAATGACCACAATTAAAACCAAAACACTCCCACGTATCCCTCATCTTCGTCCATATAGGCACTCATCATAAACTCTGGCTGGTGTTTTCCATGAGTTGTGCATCTCAGGAAAGTGTCGAAAATAAGCTCCCTTGCCACTCATTTGCCTAAAGTCAGGGTGGCCTTGACACCCTTCGTGTGAACCAGGAGTGATCAAATTGGCCTGCCATTAATACTGATCTGCTTCTCCAATTTGAGGGCTACTGACGGTCAGGTATAGATTCTTCATGTAACTTGGAGTCATGAGAAAACCCAAGCACTTCTGCTGGGCTTTTAAGAACTCATTTGACCCAAAGGATCCCTATTCTCATTTGATGGAATTCAGGAACCTAACAGAGGAAGGCAAGAGACTTCACCCACAATGACTGCACTTTTTGCCATTTTGGTTTTGGATGCATACATGGGATCTTTATTTAGATCAATCAGGTGCTGAGAATCTAAGCCACAGCCTCACAAAGGGCCAAGAGGCTGATTCAGACACATCTCTTTCCAAAGCAATTAAGCAAAGAGCCACAGGTGATGCTCATTCATTTCCATTTAAAAACATTTTTATTCAGACTTCAGAAAGGGGTGGCCTGAGGCAAAGACCTTCCTAACATTCAGGGCAAAAGAACAATAGGTAAGCAAATGGCCCAAAGCAGGGTTTCTCCACTGAGACCTGGTCACACTGATATCTAAGTTTTCTGAGATGCTCGCTATTCTCTTCAGCTATCCAGTACATGGCCATGTGACAGATTATTTAGGTGGTACATATCTTGAACAAAATACCATGAGCCTATTCTTTAGTGGGGCCAGAATTCAGGAAGAAAACAGAAACTTAGGAGGATAGCAGGTGTTGCACATCAATAAGCCTGCCACACTCTTTTCATAAATTAGGCAGGATGAATGCTGGAAAGCTGCCTACTAGACAGGAAACATCCATTGATGCATTCTCGTTTTTAATGTCTACATCCACAGACACAGTGTGATACACAGACATAGAAACACTCATCTTGTCAAACGACATTCTAGAAACAGTCCAGTCCAAACCAAACAAACCGCTTTTTCTACCTGTTCTCAGAACATGAGACAAAACCACAAACTCACACGCACACCCACAAAGGCACCTCATTCCCCCAAGTAGGTCTGTGACTATATGGAATGTCCTCTGACAGCGGGCCATACTATCTTTCTCTGAAATTGCCTGTCCTGTCTCAGATCTGGTCCTTTGGCCAACTCTCTGAGGTTGTCAGTAGCCAGTGGTGAGCGACTACCTGCTTTTTAAGCACAGGACCATCTTCAGAGCTTTCCGGGCATTTGCCCATCCTCAAATCAGTAGATACCAAGAATGACTGACCCTGTCCTTGGTAAATCCAAACAAGTGAGCCCACTGGGAGTGGGACTGGGAATGGCTCAGGGTGCCTGCTTCCTGGATCCCAAGTTCAGAGAGTTCCATCACCAAGAAAGTTAGGTAGGTCAATTCCTTCAGGAACTGAATGAGGTCACTGCATTGACAAACACTTTGTCCTAACAGTTGCTTCCAAGAGTCCCATGAGATAGAGGCTGCCCCTAGTTCCTGTGACACTTTCACAAGTTAGAATTGCATATCAACCATAGGCACCCGGGAATAGCTCTCCACACATGTCTCATTTGGTCCATCTTCTCTACATTAAGAATAGAGAGGCAGATTCAGACACATCCCTTCATCCTGACCAGGGTTTTTGCCATGGAAGATGATTTTGCTCTCTTAGGTCCTTCATAGCTGCCTACATCTTATCCAGGGATAATTTTTGCATGAACCTTTGAGGTTCTCAGCAGGTGGAAGATCCCCTATATTCCTGTGTTGTAAGACCAACTCTGTCCCTGCTCTTTTATAAAGTTATATTGAGGGAACAGTGTATGATTAGGGTTAATAACAGGTTTGATTTGGGTTAGGTATCATTCTGCGAGATGAATAATGGTATTGGGAACCTGCGATATTTACAACAATATACAGGTGAAATAAGTTTGAAAACAGAAATCTAGGTAAGATTTGAAGCCCATTAAGGCATTACGCCCTTGAGTTGGTTACATAGATTTGAATTATATTCTGCACAGACATCTCAGATAAATCGAGATACAATGGCATAGAACCTTGTACTTTGGATGATTGAATGTCGAAGAGAACATCCAGTCAAAAAGGGATAGTCGGTAGGATTAGGAAGATAGTTGGTAGGTTTAGAAAGAAGAGTGAGTATAGAAGTGGGACCGAAAGTTCTTTAGAATTAGAGTTTTGGGTAGAGGGTGAATGTAAATGTCAGCATATGTGAAGAGTCAGTCAAAATAATGAACTGGAATAAAACGTAGATAAGAAGATATCAATAGAGACATATGTAAATCAGGCAAAGTATAAAGTGAGTGATAGGATTAGAAATTTTGAACAGGATTGAGGTTGAATATATAGTCTTAGGAAGAAACAAATATGTAGTCACCAATAGGATTGACATTTGAGAGCATTAGGCAACCTGGACATGGATGTTTTTAGTAATCCATGCTCACTCTCCATTTAGGCCTTGGTAAAATCATAAGTGTGACCCCTGCTTCTTGTGTCCAGAATATTACTGTGAAAAAATGCATATGTAGATCAGGTGACATGAGTATTTGTACCACCAATTCTGGGAGCAACATTTTGAAGATGAATAAATTAGTATTGCGGTTACAAATAGATGTACCCTGTGTCTATGAAAATAGAGATAATGCATGGATAGACCATACTGTGAATTAATAATATAACTGGTTCCAACTTTAAATATTGGATTGATTTGATATCTGAAAATATACAGGAAATCTTATATTGATATACAATCATTCATTCCAACCAATTATTCATCTAATGGTAATATTAGGGTTATGGTTTATCATGAAGAGTGTGTGAGTTTTGTTTCAAAATGATTATGGAATTCGAAAATAATGTGTTTGAAAAGAAGTCTCATGAAAAGACCAGTCAAGAAACCTGGAGAAATACATGTGTTGTGAAGCAGGAAATGATTTGAAGTGAATCAAATGCCTACAAATTTGTGAACCTGTGTATGAAATATGTATTTTATGATGTTCATAAACTGAAGAAGTAGCAATTTACTAGTGTTGAATAAAATGAACTTCAAAATACACATCATGTCCCATAGGAATCTACTTGCATTGAATTAAACTGCGTCAGTTACTGTAGAAATATTAGGATTGTATGCACCATTCATTGAAGTTAGTTTTCAGTACTAGGAAACAAATATGTATTTCAGGTGGATGAATATTTCTCATAATGATCTTGTGAAAAGTTGATTATAAATCCACATACATGAACATGAATGAATTTAGGTAGTGTATATAAGACACACATATTTCATATTTTGAAAAATTTAGAGAGTGTGTGTATATAGATAGATAGATAGATAGATAGATAGATAGATAGATAAATAGATAGATATACACACACACAAAACACACAGAGAGGCAATTAAAAGTAGCAATATATATGCCAATTGAAATTCATCATGAAACATATATCAACCAGATTAAAAAATATTTATTTTACTGAACATGGATTTATGTATAATGTTGTTCTACTAGGAGGCTAACCCATCATTTGAATTTTCAGTTCCAACAGCGTTTAGGAGGAGTGTTCTCTTCTCACAATTTGTATCTGCCATATCAGCACACCTCAAAAGAAAATATGTGTGATACCAGGTAGGATTCTATATGTGCATATAAAAATACATGTGCTTAATAGGCTACAGAGAAAGAGAGACAGGTATTCACATATTTGTTAACTTTAAAAACACATGGAGATCTATTTCAATTAAAAATTAACTAGATTTATTACACCTACCCTATATCATGCAAAAGGCAAGTCCAACTATACACCATACCTCCTCTGAACTGCTTGTATTTCTATTCTGTTTGGGTTATTTTTCTCCATCATATTAGGATTAGTAGTCATTGTCTAGTAGGGTATGGTTTAGTGTCAGGTGTCTCGGCCGGCAGGACACATCAAAGTGTGCGTCAAACCTCGTTGGGGAGGAATGAAGGGACAAGAGAAATGAGAGATGACAGCAAGACAGTAGTTCTGATCATGCTGCAAACTTTTACAGTTTTCACAGGGTATTTATATGCTGCAGATAGGAAATCTCTCTTATGATCAGCTGCTGGATGTCTTCACAGGGTGAGATAACCTCAGGATATTTCAGAAAGACAGATGGCCGCAGGATGTCTCAGGGAGATAGATGGCTGTCGGATGTCTCCTAGGCAGGATGTCTCCCAGAGGGCTGTTTCTTTTAAGTGTCAGGCTATTCTTTGAGGAGAACTTCCTTCTAGCCCCTCACCTTCCCCCCTTTCTTATATAAAATATTTGACCATACCTTACCGGCCAATGTTTTAGGGGGTGATAGAGGCTTTGTTTCTCAAGGAGGCCTTAGAATATCTCCTGATCTGAGAGAGCATGTTTACTAGAAGATTTCTTGGTGGCCATGGCATGTTTTCGAGGAGACGGCTTTGAGGGGGATGCATGCCAACCGCCATGCACCAGAGCGTGTCACTCAGAGGTCTTGTGTTTGGGTATCCGTGGATCCATCCTCCCACAGTCTTTCCTGCACCCTCCATTATTATGGCCTAAGGTCCTCACTTCATGGGTGCATCCTCCCCCAAGTGAAGGGGCACTTTGAGGACGAACCCTTATGGCAATGGCAGAAGATTGTTAGTCAGAGCTATTTCTTATAGTTTTATTTAAGAAAGAGAGATCTGTGGGGATGTAAACTAAAGAAATAAGCCTGTGAGAAGGGTAGAACATCCTTTTAAATGTTAGCAGCAAGGTCTTCCATCTCCAGACGATGATAGTGCACCTGTATGGGCTTAGAGGCCAAAATATTAATCTGTTCTTTAATAAATTGTACCAGCCTGTTTATAATGCAGGGTCCTATAGACACTATTTAAAGTAAACCCAACAAAGGGCCTATTAGGGGAAGAAGGTAGGGTAGAAATCCACTAAGCCCAGTCTAGAGTGGATTTTCAAATAGTTCCCTTCGTCTCTCTTTTACATCTTCTTGAACCTGCTTAATTTTAGTGCATACTATGCCTGATTAATTGGCATAAATGCAGCATCGTTCCCCTAAGGCCAAGTGAATACTTCCCTGGTTAGCTGTCAGCAAATCTAAGGCTCGTGTGTTTTGAAGGAACACTTCTGCTAGGGAGTCTATTTGGTCCTTCAAATCTTTAATGGTTCCTGATAGAGTTTGTACATCATTTATAAAGTTGTTGAGACAGGCGACGGTAAGAGTGGATAGCCGTGCCTAAACCAGTGTACCTGTGCCCACAGCAGCTGTTATTCCAAGGCTCGCAATGAGTGGTAAGGCATGTATTGCCCACCTGTGTCTTATGACTAAGATGTCTAGGCTAGGAATGGGTAGACGTTCGTCTCATGGGACAATAGTTATATCAGGGAGGAATAAGGTAAGAACACAGCCACTGATCCAATTCACTGGAAGCCTGGGGAAGGCCGAGTTTTCTCCACACATAAAAACTGTGCCATTGGGTAACAAAGAGATGGGTTGGGTGAGGAATAATTTTGTACTTTTGAGCAATTTCCAAAGGAAGTAACTCCAACATCAATATCATAGGTATTATTCTGCATCGTGCCTAAAAGACATAATGTAAATGTGCCTATAGGCTGTAATTATAAAAAAATCCGGGTTCGCATGTATTATCATTGTCTATGATAGAATTAATAGGAACTGCCATAGGCATGATTGTCCCTGTTGTCATGCAGAGCCAGCAATCACCAGCAATGGTGGGGTTGGAATTATTAAGCAAGGAGAAGGTAGTTTCCAAAATTTCTAATGTATTGGTATCTAAACCTCGGAGCTGGGATTTAGGCTACATTAAGGGATGATATGTGAGCTCAGGAATTTGGGGTTTCAAAAGTTTGATTATCTGAGGATGCTTGACAGCATCAGTGGGTCCTCCATGATAAGAGACCCCTGTAGGGGCCTTAATGGGCCAGCAGGAGGGTTTACCAACACTGCCTTGCCACCCAGGTGACTGTAGCTTGGTGTATTTGCCATCTCCTCCCCGGTCAAAGAGAAAGGGGGTATAATGAATAGTGGTCCCCCCTTCTACATGAGGTTTAGTTAGGGAGGATTCAAAAAATTTTTCTCCTTGCTTGTTAACACAAATTAAGAGCGACACATAACAAGAGCCATACATCGCCTGTGTATTCGTACAGGTTGCAGAACAATTTTGGAGAGCTTTACTTGTACTAGGGGGAATAATCTTTGGCTTGTTAACACATACACATTTAGGCTGATGAACTACTCTGAGTTTATGGTCAACCTCGGCCAGGAGGTAAACCACTTTAGTCACGCAGTCAGCAATCTGGGTCCAACTAGTGCGAGCCTGAGTTCAAGATCCTCACTTGCACTCGCAGGGGGGCCCAAAGAGGTACTCCATGATGTTTGAAGGTGGAGGGCCAAGGCCTCCGTGTACAACCCTGTTCAGCAGAAGTGCCTTAAGCAGAATCCAAACACAGATTGTTGGCTGCATCTGAAAAAGAGGAAAATTTGTCCTCAGGGGGAGCACCTCCGTCCCTAGGTTGAGGTAAGTCATTAACCTGTTTAACCAGGTGTTCTGGTAACCATCTTGGGGCTGCTTGCTCTTGGTCCAAAACACAAGCTGAGCCTCGTCCCCAGATGAAAAGAGGATCTGGGCCTTTCCATTTATTTGTAAGGGGATTGCGCCACATAACAGGTGGGCGAACAGAATTGGACGAGGGATGCCAATGTCTGTCTGTGGCTGAATGGCCTTCACTGTCGAGAGTAAGAAAAATAAGGGCAAATAATTCATGGTTAAGGCGATGCCTGGGAGTGGTAAATATAAAGGCGGAAGCCTTAAAGAGGGTTAGCCAAGTCTTTAAGGTAAGGTGGGCACGTTCCACAATGCCTCGGCCCTGAGGTTTGTATGGAATTCCAGTAGTATGACAAATTTGCAAGGTAGCACAAAATTGTTTAAACTTGGCACTGGTATATGCAGAACAATTATCTGTTTTAATATGTATTGGTTTACCCATTACGGAAAACGCTGAAACAAGATGAGAAAGGACATCTTTGGTACCCTCTCCAGAATGTGGTCATGCAAAAATAAAGCCACTGAAGGTATCTACAGAAACGTGTATATATTTGGTTTTTCCAAATTCAGGAAAATGAGTAACATCCATTTGCCAAAACTGATTGAGCAGTAATCCTCTGGGGTTAACTCCCAACTGTTGAATGGGGAGGGAGACAGCGCAACCAGGGCATGTTTTTACTATCTCTCATGCCTGTTGCCTGGTAATTTTACAAAGTAATCGAAGGCTCTGGGAATTTAGATGGTGAAAATTGTGTAACTCCGTGGCCTTTTGAATGGAGCCAACAAAAATTGGAAAGATGGAACGAGTTGCTGCATCAGCTTGGGGATTACCTTGTGTTAGAGGGCCGGGAAGATCAGAGTGTGCCCTGATTTGTCCTAAGAAAAATGGGTGTTGTCTGGCCTGAATTAGTTGCTGAAGCTGGTGAAACAGAAAGGCCACATTGGAAGAAGCCTTAATAGTGAGTGAAATCTCCAGCAGGAGCACAGAATGAGCAATGCAGGCACTTTCTGCATAAATATTAACAGAATTATCAAAAAATGTTATAAAAACTTGTGTTATGGCAAACAATCCAAAAACTGTGCTGACTGATAGACACTATCAAAGGTGGTAGGCTGGTTATTGATAACAAAGACCGCATGGACATTATTGGAACCATCTGTAAAGACAGTAAGGGCTTGAGGAATGGGAGCCTTTTGAGTAATTTTGGGAAAAATAAATGGATGTAACTGGACAAAATGTAAAAGGGGGTCATTGGGGAGGTGGTTATCAATTGTTCCCAAAAGCCTGATAGGGCAATACCTGATTCATCCACTGTCTGTAGTAAACATTGGGTTTGGTCCTTAGTATATGTAATTAAAATATTATCAGGGTCTTTGCCAAAATGTTGTCGAGAAAGCAAATGACCTTTAATAATAGTAGAAGCTACCTGAGCAAGATAAACAGTAATATCCTTGGAGGATGTGGTGGGTAAATGGACCCAAAGCAAGGGGCGGCCTTTAATTTTAAAATGTGTATTTTGCTGCCGAAATACTCCTGTGGGTGTATGAGGAGTGTGTAAAATAACCAGAACCAGAGGAAGGTTGTAAGAAATTTGTGTAACAAACTGTTGGGCAATGGCTTCTGTGACTTGGTTTAATGCCTGCCATGCCTCAGGAGTAAGCTTTTGAGAGGAGGAGGGGTGGGAATCACCTCTCAAAATATCATTAAGGGGCAAAAGTACACAAGTGGGCAATTTTAAATATGTTCTTATCCATTGAATATCCCCAGGTAATTTTTGAAAATTATTAAGGGTGTGAAGATGGTCCACACGTAGTTGTATTTTAAGAATTTGGATCTGATTATCTTGAAGTTTAAGGCCCAAATAGGTATCAGAGTCCTGTGTTTGAAACTTATCAGGAGCTATCTGTAGTCCTAAGGTAGTGAGGGTTTTGTAAAGGTCCAAGTAACAATTATTAAGGTCATGAGTGTTAGGTGCAGCAATTAACAAATCATCCTTTTAATGTAAAATATAAATTTGTGGTCATCGCTCTCTCACAGGGTCTACTGCTTGAGCAACGTAATTTTGGCAAAGACTAGGGCTGTTGGCCATACCATAGGGAAGAACCTTTCATTGAAATCTCTGCATAGGGCCCTGAAAATTAATGCGAGGGAGACTAAAGGCAAAATAGGGTCTATCCTCAGGATCTAAAGGAATGGTAATACAGCAATCTTTTAAGTCAATAACCGTTTTACAATTGTTTTTTGGAATTGCCACTGGTGTGAGAATACCTGACTGTAGTGCTCCCATCGGGAGCATAACTTTATTAATGGCACACAAATCTTGTAAAAGGCGCCACTTGCCTGATTTTTTATTGATAACAAAAATTGGAGTATTCGATGGTGAGGTTGAGGTCTCTACATGGCCGGCTGCCAGCTGTTTCTGCACTAACATGGAGGCAGCCTCCAATTTTTTCTTAGGTAAGGGGCCACTGATCCACCCACACAGGAGTTTGAGTCTTCCAAATAATTTTATCTGCATGAGGTACAGGAGGGTCAGGGACCAACACTAAAAATCTGAATACCCAAGGCCATATGTATTTGTGTTTTGTATGGGTTGTAGTGGCTCAACCAGTTTTCGTCTCAGTCTCCCCAGGCCTGTACCAGGGACAAAATTCATACTAAGCATTTGATGAGTCACCATGGAATTGGGACTGGGAAGAATAACTTCCATTTGACTCAAAATATCTCGGCCCCATTGGTTAATAGGTTAGGTCAGGAACATCGAAAAAAGTGACAGTTGACTTATTACCCTCTTTATCAGTCCAGCTAATAGACCTAGAGCTGACTGGAGGACTTTTTGATTGTCCTATCTCTTTAAGGTCACTCAAGGGTGGGGTGAGGGGCCAACCAGATGGCCAGTATTTTTTAGACATAATTGTGGCATCAGCTCCAATATCTAGAATTCCTTGGAATTCCTTTCCTTCAATAAGTAAGGTAAGGGGGTGTATTGTGAGAAATTGGCTGAACCCAATACACATCAGAGGAGCCCAAGGAGGCAGTCCCCCGTGGTAGGTTTGGGTGGTGGAAGTGCCTCCTGAATCCAAGGAAAGGAGTATTAATTGTGCAAGTCTTGTTCCTGCGGGGATGGCCACAACTCCATTAATAGCTGTGGCCAGTATTTTTATTTCTCCAGTGAAATCATTATCAATAATGCCAGGGAAGACCTGAACACCTTATAAGGTAGTAGAGGCTCTTCCAAGAATAAGGGCAGATGTATGAGATGGAGGGGGACCCCTAATTCTAGTGGGTATTAACTGGGTCCCTTGCAATGTGTCTAATATTTTCTCAGTGGTGGCACAGAGGTCCAATCCTGCGCCGCCTGGTGTGGCTCGTTGGAACGAGGCAATTGTGGAGAAGGATTTTGAAGTAGGTTGGTAGTTTGGGAGGGAACAAACCTTATTGCCCCTGGGTTTGTCTTGGGAAAGTCGGGGCCAGGGGTTGGCCCTGCAGTGATTTTCCAAGAAGCAGGAAGAAATAGGCTGTCCGAGGGCATTTGTTTTAGATCTCCACTCACTGGCCCAGTGATGACCTTTGCCACATCTAGGGCAAAGAGTAGCTGGGGGCGGTTTAGCCCCAGTTTGAGGAGACACTATTCCTAGGCTTTGTTTGCCTGTCAGACACTAGTGTGTAAAATGGCCAGGTTGTTTTCAAGTAAAGCAAGTAGGTGAGCCAGGATTGTGAAAGGCCTTGGTAAAGGTGGCACCAAAGGCGAGACCCATGGCATGGGCTGCACCCACCCCTGCACAGAGTCTAATAAAGTCAGAAAGTTTCCTTTTATCCTAATGTGCTCGAAGAACACCCTGACATGCTGGCTTGGCGTTTTCAAAGGCAAGATGTTTTACAAAGGTGCTTTTGCTTTCGCTTGGTCCAAGCAAGCATTCTGCGGCTAGGTTAAGCCGGGAAACAAAGTCGCTATAAGGCTCGTGAGGCCCTTGTCGTATTTTTGCCAAGGAAGTGGTAGCTGAGGCCTTTTGAGGGACGCGTCTCCAAGCATGTAAGCCAGCCGTCTGAATCTGCACCACAAGTCCAGCAGGGAAACATGCCTGTTTATTTTTAGTGTCAAAAGGCGCATTGACCACTAACTTAACAGAAGTCCAGGATTTAGAGGAGGCCTTTGTTAAATTTTTTTGAGCAGTTTCCCAACAGTGCTCTTTGAAATTGCGTTCCATAACAGAAAGTCTCCAGCGCTGAGGTATCTCGGGTTTGAAATTTCCAATCATTGGTAGTAAGCCATTGTGCACTGTGGATTTCTAATAAAGCCACTCTGTAGGGCGCAGTGAGGCCAGAGTGAGCACAAGCCTTTTTAAGTTTTTCAAGAAAATGCAGGCTTAATTTTTTGTACACACTCTGGGTTCCTTCCTGCCTGGGGGTTAACTCCTCATCCTCTGAGTCCTGATCTCCTTGATCCATTTCCCCCGCTTTCTCCTCTTGATCATCATGTAAGTCTTTGACCTCAGACTGGGCAGGCATATCTATCTGACTGCGGGTTACTGGGAATGTGAGAACAGGCTGATGGAGCAGGTTAGCCTTTTTATTAGACCGCCGATGGGCAGCTTGCCTTGACTCCATGTCTAAGGCTAATGAGCAGAGCTCAGAGTCAAGGGATGTTAATTCTTTTAAAAGTTGGATCTGTTCCCGTCTATGCTGGAGAGACTGTCGCAAGGGAGCCAGGTTAGGCGAGGGAAGTGGAGAAAAAATACCTGGGGGGCGATGTTGGCCCCTGAAGGGCCAGAGCACAAAAGGCATGAGGGATATAGGAATGAGGTGGATGGGTAAGTTCTATAGGCTCTGGAAGGGACCTGAGAGGTGGTCGGTCTTCTGAATGGTAGTGAGCTTCTTTCTTCTCCAAGGTAGCCTCCTCCCCAGGGGTCAATGTGTCTCTGGGATTTAAAACTGGATAAAGGTAGTTGGTAACCATTGGAGCCTTATTCAATAGGGTGGTATTTTGAGGTGGACCAGGAAGGTTCCCAGGGTCCTGGGGAGACTGAGAATGGTCTATATCTGTACTAACTGATGGGCATGCAGAGGGGGGACGAGAGGTCATTTGCATAGTCTCTTCCCCAATCCTGACAAATTTTAAGGTACCATTGTCAAAGGGTGAACTTTTAAGAATTTCATTAATTAAGTTCCAGTAAGAAAAGGTGGGAACAGGCACCTTTTCTGTGCCAAAGTATTCATAATAATCTTTTAAACAGTCTCCTACTCTAAGTCATGGTTTACCATCAATGGTTCCTTCAAGGGAAAACCATGGACACAATTCCCCTATATATGAACAGAAAAATTTTAAGTCCTTTTTCTTAACACGTGCCCCCCATGTCTTGAAGGACTCCTTCAGGGCTGACAAAAACAAATCATGTGACGAAACTGCTTGTCCCATGGTGGGTCACTCACTGTGCATCATCCCCACACTCCTACTGGATATGTCTCTCGGTGGTGTCTGCTGAGGCAATCGCGAGTTCCGCTTGATCAAGTCTTCCAGGAGGACGGGGTTCCCCCTCAGCCAAAGGCTTGAGACCCAGTCGGTGGGCGCCAGATGTTCTGGCCGGCAGGACACATCAACGTGGGCAGCGAACATAGATGGGGAGGAATGAAGGGACAAAAGACACTAGAGATAACAGCATGACTGTAGTTCTGATCAAGCTGCAAACTTTTATTGTTCACACAGGGGATTTATATGCTGGAGATGGGAAAGCTCTCTTATCAGTAGTTCCTGGATGTCTTCACAAGGTGAGATAACCTCAGGATGTTTCAGGAAGATAGATGGCCGCAGGAAGTCTTCGAGATACAGATGGCTACAGGATGTCTCCCAGGCAGGATGTCTGCCAGGGGGCTGTTTCTTGTAAGTGTCAGGATATTCTATGAAGGAGAATTCCTTCTACCTATGAAAGACAGGGATTCAGTATTTCGAAAGGAAAATTGGAAAATGAATCCAATGTGTATGCAAATATGTGCTACACAAAAGTCTTCCCACTCTCATTCAGAACAATGCCTTGACATTACCTTCACCCCATGTAAGACATAATTAGAGGAGAAGAGTTACAAAATCTGTGAATACATATCTGGAATAGAAAATGCTCAATAGTTCACAAACTTGGAGGTGGGAGAGGAGTTTCCAAAGGTAAGAGACAGGGTAAAAACTCCACAAACATGGAGCTCTGCTGGCCTAAAGACTTCTTGAGTAACTGCCTCTGAGGTTGGGCACTTGAAATATATGTTGTTGTCAGAAGCTTTAGCTATCTCTGTAGTGAGACCATCGATGCTGGGTCTGCATCTATGTGACCTGAAGGACATGGTTTCTTATTTTCCAATGAACATGAGGCAGCAGTGCTTAATTCTCTATTTGTAGGTAAACTGTTGCCACTGAGCGCTAAGTGTCTCCCAGTGTAGACTGTGAAGCCAATTGGTCATCCTCCACTTTTAGTGGTGTTTCTTGCAGCTGCACTGGGAGTTTAGTATATGCTTCATGAAATACAAGGAGTTCAACTGGGACACAGTGCTGGAGGGAGTTCTGTCACGTGTGGTGCGTAAGGGTCTGGAGGAGAATGCAACAACCAGGCTTCTATTCCACATAGCTTGCCCTCTTGACCATAGGAATCTGATTCTGAGCATTTCCCTGAAACCTCTAGATATAACAAGATGCCTTTACATACAAGGGTCTGGGGGCTGTACCATGTCAGTCACAAACCATTTGGAAGCCAATTCCCAATCCACATGATCCCACCAAAGCTGTTTTAACACACACCTGCACACCACTGCTCTAGGCCCACTACTCAGCAGGCTCCAAATTACTGGCATCTCTGTTCTACACCATTTTCATAAAAACCAGTCAATCAAGGCACTGTCTGGTACACTCATGATCATCAATAGGACATCCAAAGGTTCTCCAGTGCCACCTGTTTGTGGGAATTTCAAAAATTTCATGGTACTCATATAGCTATTTTTCAAGGATGAAGTTGGAGGCACTCTGGGTTTCAATTCATTCAGGAACCATTAAATGGAGAGAAAGTTCATTGCAATGAAAGCTCTGGAGTACTCTAACAGGCAAGGTTTCCCAAAGACAGGCCAAAAGGTCACATGAAGCCAGGCGCATTGAGGTCTACAATATGAACTCCATGTGTGTTTTGACTTGCAACTATGGCTGCCAAGTCTTTCACAATAAAACCATGAGATATCCTTCCTGAGATTCCCATTGCTGTGTGCAAAGCCACCCAGGGCTTAGATCTCAGTTTCCAAGGGCGACTCTCATGTGTGCCCTCCTAAAATCCCAACACAATTCATGGCAATACTTCTTTGAGTTAAGTTCCACAACTCAGTCTCTAAAAGGAATCACACCAGTGTTCAAGCACAGGTGGACCCAGTCATCTCTTCCAACGGCCACACAAAGGACCACAATTAAAACCAAAACACTCCCACATGGCCCTCATCTTCTTCCATATAGACACTAATCATACCTTCTGGCTGTAGGTTTCCATGAGGGGTGGAGCCAAAGACAGTGTCCAAAATAAGCTCCCTTGCCCCCGTTTTCCTGAAGTCAGTGTGGCCAGGGCACCCTTCCTGTGAACCAGGAGTGATCAAAGAGGCCTGCCGTTAATACTGCTCTGATTCTCCATTTTGAAGCCTACTGACTCTGGGGTAAAGATTCTTTATGTTAATTGGAGTATTGAGAAAACCAAAGCACCTATGGGCTAGCCTCTGTAGGGCTTTGAAGAACACCTTTGTCCCAAAGCATCCATAATCTCAATGATGAAGGTCAGGAACCATACAGAGGTAGGAGAGAGACTTCATCCACAATGACTGCTCTTTTGGCTCTTTTGGTTTTGGATGCACACATGGGATTTTTCTATAGATTCATCAGGTGGTGAGAATCTAAGCCACAGCCTCACACAGGGGCAAGAGGCTGATTAAGACACATCTCTTTCCAAAGCAATTAAGCAAAGAGGCACAGGTGATGCCTATTCATTTCCACTTGAAAACTGTTTTCTTCAGGCTTTACAAAGTGGTGGCCTGAGGAGAAGACCTTCCTGACATTCACGGTGTGGTGAGCCGCTTCTGCAGATTATGGTCACCATTGCAGGATGGTGCTGGCTCCACTGTGGTCTGTGACAAACGACTCCTTGTTTGGGAGAGTTGGTGCATGGTTTTTCAGCACCCTATGAGAAAGTTCCACGTGGCAGCTTCGCATTGGGGCTTGGGATGCTTTATTAAGGCTGGGAGGGGCATCCGACAAGGAATTAGAAGAAATATCAAGGGCCTGAATAAACTGCTGAAAGAAGATTCCTGAGTTGCATCTTCCTTGTGGGCAAGGGGTCGCGACAAGTGGTGCCGAGACCGGGGAACCAGAACTTTCAGTAGTCAGGGTTGGTGCACCAGTTAGTCCCAGGTAAGTGGGACCCGCGATCAAAGCAGGGGTTAGTCCCAGGTAAGCGGACCCGCGATCAAAGCGGGGTAGCTCCTCTGTAAAGCCAGAGAGAGCGGTACATTTTATTGCAGCTGCACTGTGTACTTTCGCTTTTACTTTCACTTTTGTTTTTTTGTGCGTCTTTTGTTGTGTCATGGGTGCCGCATCTTCAAGTCCGCTTCTCCTGGCCCTAGATGGCCTGTTACGTTCCAAGGGCCTAGAAGTGAAACGTAGTACTTTACGGAGATTTTTACAGAAGACAGATATTGCTGCACCGTGGTTTGCGTTTTCGGGCAGCCTTACTATACCTAGCTGGGATAAATTAGGCACAGATCTTGACTTTGTTTCTGAGCAGGGCATATTAGAGGGTGGGGTGATACCCCTTTGGAAGATGATCCGTAGTTGCCTCGCAGATGGCAGATGTCAGGAAGCACTTACTAAAGGACAGGAAGTTTTAGAGCAATTACATGAGGAAAGATCAGAGACGGCACGAAGTGAGGTAATTCAGGAGGATGGGAGTGTGCGAAGCGAGACACAGGGGAGGAGGCGATTGTCTCCAGCACGAAGTGAGGTATTTCAGGAGGATGGGAGTGTGCGGAGCGAGAAACAGGGGAGGAAATGATTGTATCCAGATCTCAGTACGCTGCGCACACTCCCATGCAAAAGTGGGTCAGAGGAGGAGGAGGATGAGGAGGAAGAGCTCGGGAGACTATCTTGTCAGCTAGGGAGTCTAACTATACGAGAAGGGAACAAAAATAAACAGGAGCTCAAGGAAAATGATCCTCCGGATCCGCCGCCGTACGGTGGGGGTGTTTCGAGGAGAGCTTTCCATGCCCAAACATGGAGGGCTGTTAACGCTGAGATGGGTCTTGCTTATCCAGTTTTCCAGGATGACAATAGGGGAAGATTCCATGAGCCCTTAGATTTCAAAATTGTGAAGACCCTGGCGGAGTTTGTGCGCACTTATGGGGTGGATGCCGCCTTCACACTAACTCAGGTGGAGAGTCTGTCTAGATACTGTATGACTCCCTCTGATTGGGCTAGCCTTGTTCGGGCTTGTGTCTCTCTAGGTAAATATTTAGACTGGAGAGCCTTTGTGCTAGAGGGCGCGGTAGAGCAGGCCACCCAAAACCATGCGGCGGGACACCCCCATTGGGACAAGGATATGCTTTTGGGACAAGGCAGATTTGCTAATCAACAGACAGGATTCCCTCCTGAGGCATATGATCAAATTAACAACATTTGCATTCGGGCATGGAAGTCACTTCCAAATAGAGGAGAGGTGTCTGGTAACTTGACTAAGATTCTGCAGGGCCCTACAGAACCCTTTTCAGATTTTGTAGCAAGGATGGTGGATGCCGCTGGAAAGATTTTTGGGGACCCTGATAGAGCCATGCCCCTTATCAAGCAAATGGTCTTTGAGCAATGCACCAAGGAGTGTAAAGCAGCAATCGCTCCTTATAAAAACAAGGGCATAGAAGCTTGGATAAAAGTGTGTAGAGAGCTTGGAGGACCTTTAACTAATGCAGGTCTTGCAGCTGCTGTCCTTCGGATTGCAAAAGGGGGCGGTCCTGGTGCTGGAACATGCTTCCATTGTGGTCAGTTCGGCCATTTCAAACGTGACTGTCGCAAAAAATACAATTTTACTGGACCTCCTCGCGGTGGCCCTTCTAATGGCCCTCGTCAACCGGGGCTGTATCCAAAATGCAAAAAGGGGAAGCATTGGGCAAAAGAGTGTAGATCAGTGAGGGACATCCATGGACAGCCTATTTCAGCTGGGCCAAAAAACGGCCGAAGTGGCCCCCGACCCCAGGGCCCACAAATATATGGGGCAATGGAGAATGTCACACCCGAACCCGAGACATGGCCTTCTCTGCGCCATCCCATGAGACGCAGAGAGCCACTACAGGTGCCGCGGGATTGGACCTCTGTTCCACTTCCAGACTTGTATTAACACCTATGATGGGAGTCCAATTGGTGGAAACTGAGTTCAAAGGGCCTTTACCACCTGGCACTGTAGGTTTGCTAATTGGACGTGCATCCTCTATCCTACAAGGTCTTCATGTTTTCCCCAGAGTTATAAACCCTGATACTGTAGGGGCAGTAAAGGTTATCGTGGAAGCTCCAAGGGGCATTGTGTCTATCTCCCCAGGGGATCGGATTGCTCAATTGCTAATTTTGCCTAGTTTGCATAATCACTTCCCTCCTGACTCAAGGTCACGGACGGGAAATGAGATTGGTACCACCGGAGGAAATTGTGCCTATTTGTCACTGGATATGAGCAGTCGCCGCACCTTGGAATTAAGCATAGAAGGTAAATCTTTTGTGGGATTGCTGGACACAGGAGCAGATCGTACTATCATAGCCCTTAAGGACTGGTCTAGGGGATGGCCAGTGCAGGCTTCTGATCAATCACTAAGAGGACTTGGATATGCCCAAGCCCCTCAAATCAGCTGTAGACATCTATCTTGGAAGGACTCGGAAGGACACGATGGTACCTTTCAGCCTTATGTACTTGATTTACTTATTTCTTTATGGGGCCATGATCTGATGAAAGACATGGGGTTCACTCTTAGTAATGACTATTCCCCAGTGTCTCAACATATCATGCAAAATATGGGGTATAGGCCAGGTCTAGGACTAGGAAGGCACCTACAGGGGCGTAAGCATCCTGTGCAAGGTCATCAAAAGCTTAACAGGTTTGCTCTGGGTTTTTCCTAGGGGCCACTGGGGCTCCAATACCCATAACATGGCTCACCGAGGAGCCTGTTTGGGTGCCTCAGTGGCCTCTTCCCTCAGCTAAACTGGCAGCAGCCCATGATCTAGTCAAAGAACAACTTGATTTGGGTCACATCCAACCTTCTAATTCTCCATGGAATAATCCCATATTTGTCATTAAGAAAAAATCAGGGAAGTGGCGCCTACTGCATGATCTACGAGCAGTTAATGCTCAGATGCAACTTATGGGGCCCATTTAAAGAGGGCTGCCTCTGCTCTCCTCTGTTCCTCAAGGCTGGCATATAATTGTTATTGACATTAAAGACTGTTTCTTTTCCATTCCTTTGCCTCCTAAAGATTCACAACGTTTTGCTTTCACCCTTCCCTCGTGTAATCACGAAGAACCAGATCAAAGGTTTGAGTGGGTGGTGTTGCCGCAGGGGATGGCTAATAGTCCCACGATGTGCCAGATGTATGTGGGGAAGGCACTCACACCTCTCAGACATAAGTATTCCTCCACCAAGATCATTCATTATATGGATGATGTGTATTTGCTGCAAAATTAGAACAGACAGTTAATGAGGCTAATAAAGAACTCGTGATGCTGTTGGCTCAACATGGACTGCACATCGCACCTGAAAAGGTTCAAACGGGGAATTCTATCAGGTATTTGGGAGCGACAATTGGGTATGACAAATTAAAACCGCAAAAAATTACCTCAGGACTCAAGATCTCCAAACTCTAAATGATTTTCAAAAATTCCTGGGAGATATTAATTGGATAAGAAGATATTTACATATTCCTAATATTGTGCTCCAGCCTTTGTATGCTACTCTTAAGGGTGATCCAGATCTTGCTTCCCCACGTAGCCTCACTACAGAGGCTAGAGCGGCTTTTATAAAAGTAGAACAAGCTTTACAGCATGCCACTCTACGCAGGCTCCAGAGTGATAAACCTTTCCAGTTATGTGTGCTTGCCACTATGCGGCAGCCTACTGGAGTACTGTGGCAAGATGGGCCCTTACTATGGATCCACCCACATATATCCCCAGGAAAATCCTTAGAATATTATCCTGATGCTGTTGCAGCGTTGGCACTTAAAGGGATTCAACAAAGCATTCAATTTTTCGGCCAATCACCTTCTTCTATTATCATACCCTACACTAAAGCTCAACTTAATGTTTTATGTGCTACTCTAGCCAACTGGGCTATTCTGTGTTGCTCGTTTCAAGGGGGTATTGATTATCACTACCCTTCTCATCCATTACTCCATTTTGTTAAAGAACATCCCATCATTTTCCCTAAGGTAACTTCATCCAGTCCATTTCCGGGGGCTGTTAACATTTTTACTGATGGTTCCAAGTCTGGAATGGGAGCCTATGTAATTAATGACTCTCCCCCTATCCAGCATCAATTTGCTCCTGGAAATCCACAATGGGTAGAACTACAAATTGTTATTGAAGTTTTTAAACAGTGTTCTTTTCCTTTTAATCTTACTTCAGACTCCAGCTATGTGGTACAAGCACTAAAAGTCCTGGAGGCCGTGGGAGCTATTAGTGATGCCCACAATGTGTCTGCTTACTTTACTCAGCTTCAACAGCTTATCTCTAACCGCACTGCTTCTTTTTATCCAATGCACATCCGGGCTCACACCCCTCTTCCTGGTCCGTTATCCCAGGGTAATGCCTGTGCGGACTTAGCCACTAGAGGTCAATTGATATGCTTGGCTTCCTCCTTAGAGGGGGCTAAGTTGTTTCACCAAAACTTCCATGTTAATGCATTAACGCTGCACAGGCGTTTTTTCATTTCAAGAGCGAATGCTCGGCAGATAGTATTGCAATGTCCCCATTGTGTCACATTTCTTCATTCCCCTAATTATGGAGTAAACCCACGGGGATTGAAGCCATTGGTTGTTTGGCAAATGGATGTGACACATATACCTGACTTTGGTAACCTTAAGTATGTACATGTTTCCGTTGATACGTGCTCTGGAATTATCCATGCTTCTGCTTTATCCGGAGAAAAGGCACGTAATGTCATTACTCACTGTTTAGAGGCATGGGCAGCATGGGGTGCACCTGCATCCCTTAAGACTGATAATGGACCTGCTTATACTGGCAGACATTTTACAGCTTTTTGTTCTACTATGGGAGTGCAACTTACTCATGGTTTGCCTTACAATCCTCAAGGACAAGGCATTGTTGAGCGTGCTCATCGCACCTTAAAGGAAACTTTACAAAAACAAAAGGGGGGAATAGGAGCTGAACACACTCCTAAAGAACGCCTGTCCTTAGCTCTCTTTACCATTAATTTTTTGAATTTGGATATTCATGGTCGCTCTGCGGCCGATAGACATGTGTCCCCTCAGCCCTCTGTGATTGGCTATGTTAAGTGGAGGGATGTTCTTACGGGCCAATGGAACGGCCCTGACCCCGTGCTGACATGGGCACGAGGATCTGTATGTGTTTTTCCCCAGGATCGTACGGAACCGTTGTGGGTCCCTGAACGCTTGACAAGAAGAGTCTCGACATCAACTGACCAGCAACAAGAGATACCACAACAATCCTGTGATGAGGATCTTCATTCTGCTAAGTGCTCTGGCTCTGGTGCTGGTGCCGATGGCACAGGCGACACCAATTCGGTGGTGGGCAGTGGCACGGGCATGGCCAATGCCGATGCCGGTTCATGGTAATTCTAGTGTCCTCCCCACTCTTTTTTCTACCTCATGTGAGATGTCTGCTCCCTGTGCCTCTCCTAGAGGGGACATGGAAAGCATTTTTAATCAATCTCAAGTTAATCTCACAGGAGTTTTTTGTTTCAGCCTTAGAAACGCTAATTGCATTAGCCTTAAGACCAAAAATTTGACTAACTGGGAGGACCCATTGCGGTCCAATCAGGTCTCAGGGAGCATTATCAGTGCTGTATTGAGCAAGGTAGTTTCGGGGAAGCAATCAGGCTCAGGGACCCCAGCAAATAGCAGCTCTGCTCTTAACATAACTACCTTGGCTATTATCTCCGAGGTACTAATCCCAGTGCCTCCTTCTTCTAGTAGTATTTATGATGCCACTCATTTCAAGGCCTCTCCTTACTGTTCCCCTAATCTTGGTTTCCCCCCAACATTTACGCCTTGTCAGGATCATTCTTGGGAGAAGCATCAAGTTGCTAAAGGTTTCTCCCTTTCCCCCTCTCTTAAGAGGTATGTTTATAACTTTAACAATAGTGCCAGCTCCTCTACAGAAGTAGGTTGGTCCTGGTTTCAATGGCAGATTTCCAATGAAAAGGGGGCTTCAGCCGATATTTCTGCACTGGCTCAGTTGGTAGGAGCCAAAAGTTGGCTGGCTAATGTTTCTGGTACTGTTAGGGAAAGTGAACGAGGTAATAGATTTACATCTGTTTCAGTCGACTCTCTGTTGTATAATGCCACATTGCCTCCTGCAATGGTCTGTGTCCAATCCCCCTTCTTATTCCTTTTGGCTAAGGACACCTCTTCGGGGATGCTGGATTGTTCTCATACTACCTGTATCTTATCTGAGTGTTGGAATGGTTCCTGGACTGTAGCAGTGGTTATGAAAATTCCAACTTTTGTCCCAATCCCGGTCACTGCAGATCCTGATAAATTCCATATTGTTGAGCTACTTAGAGTCCGCAGAGATTTTGGAATCACAGCAGCTATAGTGACAGCCGTGGCGGTATCTGCTGCTGCAGCGGTTACAGCCGGAGTGGCTATGGCCAATCAAGTACAAACTGCTGCCACCATTAATCAAGTTGTCCAACAAACTTCCAGTATACTTGAATCCCAAAATACAATTAATCAACATATTTTGTCAGGGATTTTAGCTGCCAATCAAAGAATAGATTTACTCCAAGCTCAGGTATAAGAATTGGCTGACTTGGTGCTTTTGGGTTGTGTTGACCAACGTGCACATTTATGCATAACCTCTGTCAGATTTAATGATTCCAGGAATGCTTCCCGCATCATTGGCGAATATTTGGCCAGAAATTGGTCCATGGAAGCGGAAGACATGATCCAGTCTCAACTAACCCAGATAGCTGTCTTGAATAACACCAGTGTTGATCCCGTGACTTTGGGTCAATTCACCGATTGGATATCTTCTGCTTTTTCCTTTTTTAAAGAGTGGGTGGGGGTAGGCATTTTTGGTGCAATGTGTTGCTTCGGTATGTTTCTCTGTTTGTGGTTTCTCTGTCGCCTCAAGGCCCGCAATGCTCACGATAAGGCTATGATCATCCAAGCTCTTGCAGCTTTAGAAAATGGCAATTCACCTCAAGTCTGGATTGCGCATCTTAAACAGTAAATCTTTGACATGGTCGTTGCACCCCAAGTTATTATAACATTGCACTGGGATCGGCAAGTCTTTCCTCGTTATTCTCTTAGTTTTGGAAAGCCCTTGCACTCTGCCGGTCTTGGTGCCATTGCACGCAGGTGGGTTTCCACACTAATTCTTCTCTATCGCCTTAAAGTCCGTGCCTTTCTTTCAGGGTGTTGTCAACTCGTTTGTCGTTGTGTACAGCCACAGTTCAGCCTCAGCTGTCCCCCTTCGTCCACCTTCGTCACGATACAGGATGCGAGGCAAGGCACTGCACTTGAGTGATCCTTGAAGTGGACCTCAAGGAGAGCATGTCCTATTGCATGCGGGTTTGATGTCCACGCCCCGCCCCACGAAAAAAGGCGTCTGCTGATATGGCTTCGGATCTGGGGAAGGGCCCTCCTTAGGTCTGAGCCATACTATGCAGCCACTTCTGCACAGTGGGATAGGACCTCTACTCTCGCCTGCATTGTTTTCAGAAAACAGAAGGGGGGAAATGTGGTGAGCCGCTTCTGCAGATTATGGTCGCCATTGCAGGATGGTGCTGGCTCCACTGTGGTCTGTGACAAACAACTCCTTGTTTGGGAGAGTTGTTGCATGGTTTTTCAGCACCCTATGAGAAAGTTCCACGTGGCAGCTTCGCATTGGGGCTTGGGATGCTTTATTAAGGCTGGGAGGGGCATCCGACAAGGAATTAGAAGAAATATCAAGGGCCTGAATAAACTGCTGAAAGAAGATTCCTGAGTTGCGTCTTCCTTGCGGGCAAGGGGTCGCGACATCACGGCAACAGAAGAATAGGTAAACAAAAGGCCCAAAGCAGGGTTTCACCACTGAGACTTTCCTGGTCACACTGATAATTGAGTTTTCTGAGATGTTCCCATTCCCTTCAGCTATCCAGTACATGGCCATGTCACAGAGTTTGGAGATGGTACATATCTTGGACACAAAACCATGATCTTATTCTTGAGATTAGCTAGATTTCAGGAAGAATACCAGAACTTAGGATGGTAGTATGTGTTGCCCATCCACAAGGCAAGCCGCAGACCATTCATAAATTGGGAAGGTTGAATGTTGGGAAGCTTTCTACTAGACAGGACACATCTATTGATGCATTCTCTTTTCTAATGTCTACAACCACGGACTCAGTGGGATACACAGACATTGAAGCACTCGCCTTGTGAAATGACTTACTAGAAACAATTCACAGCAAACCAAACAATCAAACTTTCCTACCTATTCTCAGAACATGAGACAAAACCACAGACCCACACGCACACCCACAACCACACAGACCCCCAAGTAGGTCTGTGACTATCCAGAGTGTCCTCTGACTGGTGAGCCATAATATATTGCCCCATAAGGGGCTGTCCTGTCTCGGATCTAGTCTCCATGGCCAACTCTGTGATGCTGTCAGGAGCCAGCAGTGAGCCACTACCTGATTTCTCAGGAAAGGCCCCTCTTCAGACCTTCCTGGGATTTGGCCATCCTCACATCAGTAGGTACCAAGAAAGACTCACTCTGTCCTTGGTAAATCCAAACAAGTTTGACCACTGGGACTTGGACTGGGACTGGCTCTGGGTGCCTGGCTTTTTGGATCCTAAGTTCAGAGAGTTCCATAACAAAGGAAGTGAGGTGAGGTCACTTCCCTCAGGAACTGAATGAGGTCAGTACATTGGCAACCACTTTGTCCTAACAGTTGCTTCCAGATTCTGATGAGATGGAGGCAGCACCTACTTCTGTGACATTTTAACAATTTAGAATGGTATATCAACCATAGGCACCCGGGAACAGCTCTCCACACAGGCCTGGTTTTGTCCATCTTCTCTACATTAAGAGGGGAGAGGATAATTCAGATACATCCTTTCGTCCTGACCGGGTTGTTTGCCATGGAAGATGACTTTTGCTCCCTAAGGTCCTTCATTGCTGCCTACATCTTCTCAAAAGATTATTTCTGCATGGACTTTTGAAGTTCTCAGCTGGTGGAGGATCCCCTACCTTCCTGTATTGAAAGACCAACTGTGTCCCTGCTCTTCTGTAAAGTGAGATTGAGGGAACAGTGTATGGTTAGGGTTAATAGTGTGTTCGATTTGGGTTAGGAATCATTCTGCTATATGAATAATGGTATTGGGAACCTGTGATATTTATAAGAATATAGACGTGAAATACATGCATGAGATCAGAGACCTAGGAAAGATTTGAAGCCCAGAAATGCATTGTACCCTTGATTGGTATACTTAGCTTGAATTATGTTCTCCACCAAGGTCTCAGATAAATCGATATACAATATCATAGGACCGTGTACCTCGGGTGATTGAATGTAGAAGAGAACATCCAGTCAAAAAGGGATAGTCCGTACGATTAGGAAGATACTCAGTATGTTTAGGAAGAATAGTGAGTCTAGGAGTTGGACCAAAAGTTCTTTTGCAATAGGGTTTCGGTTTGAGAATGTAAATGTCAGCACATGTGAAGGGACAGTCACAATGATGAACTGAGGAAAATATGTAGGAAAGCAGATATCAATAGGGACCTTAGGAAATCAGGCAAAGTATAAGGTGAGTGATAGGATTGGATATTGTCAACAGGCGTGAGGTTGAATATATAATCTTAGGAAGTAACAAATATGTAGTCACCAATAGGATTGACATTTGAGAGCATTAGGCAACATGGACATGGATGTTTTTAGTAATCCATGCTCACTTTCCATTTAGGCTCTGGCACAATCATAAGTGTGACCTTTGCCTTTTGTGTCCAGAGTACTTCTGTGGTAAATGTATATGTAGATAAGGTGACATGAGTATTTCTTACACCATTACAGGGAGCAATATTCTGAAAACTTATACATTATTACTGGGGCTACAAATAGGTGTACACTGTGTTGATGATTATAGAGATGATGCATGAATAGACCATATTGTGAATAAAGTATATTACTGGTTCCAACTTTATATAATGGATTGAATTTACATCTGAAAATATATAGGAAATCTTATATTGATATATACACATTCATTCCAATCAGTTATATATCTAATGGTAATATTAGGGTTACGGTTTATCATGAAGAGTGTGTGAGTTTTGCTTCAAAAATAATTATGGAATCGAAAAAATGTTTTTAGAAAGAAGTCTAGTGAAAGGACCAATAACGAAACAAGGAGGAACACATGTGTTCTGAAGTAGGAAGTAATTGAATGTGAACCAAATGCCTATAAATTTGTGAACATGTGGATGAAAATATATATCCTATGATGTCCAAAAACTGAAGAAATTGTAATGTACCAGTGTTGAATAAAAATGAACTTCAAAATACACATCATGTCCCATAGGAATCTACTTGCATTAATGTTAAACTGGGTCAGTTACTGTTGAAATATTAGGATTTGTAAGCACCATACAATGAAGTTAGTTTTCAGTACTAGGAAACCAATATGTATTTCAGCTGGTTTAGTATTTCTGAGAATAATCTTGTGAAATGTTGTTTATAAATACACATGCAGGAACATGAATGAATTTATGGAGTGTATAATAAGACACATATATTTCATATTTTGGAAAATCTGGAGAATACACACACACACACACACACACACACATTAATATGTAGCAATACATATGCCAATCGAAATTCATCATGAAATATAATTCATCCACATATCCAAAAATATTCATTTTAATGAACATGGATTTATGTATAATGTTTTTCACTAGGAAGCTCACCCATAGGTTGAATTTTCAGTTCCATCAGTATTTAGGGGGAGTCATCTCTTCTCATAATTTTTATATTACAAAGTCAGTGAGCTCACAATAATGTACATGTGATACCATGTAGGATACTATACATGCATAAAAAAATACATGTGCTGAATAGGCTACAGAGTAAGGATGACAGGAATTTACATATGTGGTAACTTTAAAAACTAATGGAGAAATATTACAATGAAAAGTTGACTAGATTTATAGCACATACACTTGATAAAGCAGAAGGCAAATCCAAGTATACACCATGCTTCCTATGAAAGGCCTGTATTTATATTCAGTTAGGTTTCTTTTCTCCAGGATATTAGGATTAGTACTCAGAGTCTAGTAGGGTATGGGTTAGTGTCAGGGATTCAGTATTTCAAATGGAAAATATGAAAATGAATCTAATGTGCATGCAAACATGTGCTACACATAAATCTTCCCACTCTCATCCAGAACAATGCCTAGACATAACCATCGCTCCAAGTAAGACACAATTAGAGGAAAGGAGTTAGAAAATCTGTGAATACATATGTGGAAGGGAAAATGCTCAGGAGTTCACAACACTGGAGTTGGAAGAACAGTTTCCAAAAGTAAGGGAGAGGGTAAACACTCCACAAACATCGAGCTCTGCTAGTCTAAAGACTTCGTGAAAAACTTCCTCTAAGGTTGGGCACATGAAATATATGTAATTGTCAGAAGATTTAGCTTCGTTTGTAGTGACACCATCAAATCTGGGTCTGCATCTATGTGACGTGGACGACATGGTTCCTTATTTTCTAATGAACATGATGCAGCAGTTCAGAATTCTCTCTTTGTAGGTAAACTGTGGCCACTGGGAGCTAAGTGTCTCCCCGTGTGGTCTGTGAAGCCATTTGGTCATCCTCCACTTTTTGTGGTGTTTCTTACAGCTACACTGTGAGTTTGGTATTGGCTTCACGAAATACAAGGAGTTCAACTGGGACACAATGCTGGAGGGAGTTCTGTCACGTATGGTTGGTCAGGGTCTCCAAGAGAATGTATGAACCAGGCTTCTATCCCACATAGCTTTCCTCCTTGACTATAGCACCCTGATTCTGAACATTGCCTTGAAACCTCTAAATAAAACAAGATGCCTTTACATATAAGGGTCTGCTGCCTGCACCTTGTCAGTCACAAGGCTTTTTGAAGCCAATGGCAGATCCAGGTGGTCCTAACAAATATATTTATTTACACACCTACCGTCCACTGCTCTACATCCACTACTCAGCAGGCTCCAACTTACTGGTATCTCTGTTCTTCACCATTTTCACAAAACCCAGTCAATCAAGGCACTATTTGGTACACTCATGATCATCAACATGATATCCAAAGGTTCTCCAGTGCCATCTGGTAATGGGAATTTCAAAAATGTCATGGTACTTGTTTAGCCATTTTTCAAGGATGAAATTGAAGGCACTGTGGATTTCAATTCAGGAACCATTAAATGGTGAGGAAGCTAATTTCAATGAAAGCTCTGGAGAATTCTCACAGGCAAGGCATCCCAAAAAGTGGCCAAAAGGTCACATGAATCCAGGCACAATGATGTGTACTATGTGAGGTCCATGTGTTTTCTGACTCTCAACTATGGCTGCCAAGTCATTAAAAAAAAACATGTGATAACCTGGCTGAGATTCTCAGTGCTCTATGCAAAGCCACCCTGGACGGAGATCTCAGTTTCCAAGGGCGACTCTCATGAATGGCCTCTTAAATCCCAACACAATTCATGGATATACTTTTCTGAGGTCAGTTCCAGAACTCAGTCTCTAATGGGAATCACAGCAGAGTGAGTTCAAGCCAAGGTGGACCCAGTCACCTCTTCCAACTGCCACACAAATGACCACAATTGAAATCAAAACACTCCCACATGGCCCTCATGTTCTTCTATATTGACACTCATGATAAACTCTGGCTGGAGTTTTCCAAAAGGGGAGCATCCCTAGTCAGTGTCCAAAATAACCTCCCTTGCCCCTCATTTGCCTAAAGTCAGGGTGGCCTGGACACCCTTCCTGTGAACCAGGAATGATCAAATAGGCCTGCCGTTAATACTTCTCAATTATCCAAATTGAGGTCTTCTGACTGTGGGGTTTAGACTCTTTATGTGAATTAGTGTCATGAGAAATCACTAGCACCTATGGGCTAGCCTCTGCAGGGCTTTGAAGAACTCATTTGATCCAAAGATCCCTCTTCTCACTTGATGGAATTCAGGAACCTTACAGAGGAAGGCGAGAGACTTCATCCACAATGACTGCTCTTTTGGCCATTTTGGTATTGGACACATGGGATCTTTCTTTAGATCCATCAGGTGCTGAGAATCTAAGCCACACCCTCACACAGGGTCAAGAGGCTGATTCAGACACATCCGTTTCCAAAGCAATTAAGCAAAGAGCCACAGATGATGCCCATTTATTTCCATTTGAAAACTGTTTTCTTCAGGCTTCACAAAGAGGTGGCCTGAGGCAAAAAACTTTCTGACATTCAGAGCAACAGAACAATAGGTAATTAGAAGTCCCAAAGCAGGATTTTTTTCACTGAGACTTGTCAAAAGCCAGTGGTGAGCCACTACCTGCTTTCTCATAAAAGGCCCCTCTTCAGAGCTTTCCTGGCATATGGACATCCTCACATCTGTAGGTACCAAGATAGACTGACTCTGTCTTTGGTAATTCAAAACTAGTGACACCACTGGGAGTAGGACTGGGACTGGCTCTGTATGCCTGGCTCCCTGGATGCCAAGTTCCATCACCAAAGAAGTGAGGTTAGGTCACTTCCTTCAGGAACTGAATGAGGTCACGGCCTTGGCAACCACTTTGTTCTAACATTTGCTTCCAAGGGTCCCATGAGATGGAGGCTTCCCCTACTTCCTGTGACACTTTCACATGTTAAAATGGTATATCAACCATAGGCACCTGGGAACAGCTCTCCACACAGGCCTGATTTGGTCCATCTTCTCTACATTAAGAAGAGAGAGAGGCCGATAAAGACACAACCCTTCACCTGACCAGGTTGTTTGCCATGTAAGATGACTTGTGCTCTCTCAGGTCCTTCATAGCTGCCTACGTATTCTCCAGGGATCCTTTCAGCATGGACCTTTGAAGTTCTCATCAGGTAGAAGATCCCCTACATTCCAGTATTAAAAGACCAACTCTGTCCCTGCTCTTCTGTAAAGTAAGATTGAGGGAACACTGTATGTTTAGGGTTAATAACAGGTTCAGTTTGGGTTAGGAATCATTTTGTGGATGAATACTGGTATTGGCATCCTGCGATACCAATAAGAATATAGAGGTGAACTGTATGTATGAAAACAGAAATCCAAGAAAGATTGGAAGGCCAGAAAAGCATTGGGCTCTTGATTGTGATACTTAGAATTGAATTACGTTCTGCACAGATGTCTCAGATAAATCGATATACAATGGCATAGGACCTTGTACCTTGGATGATTGAATGTAGAAGAGAACATCAAGTCAAAAAGGGATAGTCGTTAGGATTAGGAAGATAGTAGGTAGGTTTAGGAAGAAGGGTGAGTGTAAGATTTGGAATAAAATTTCTTTAGCAATAGGATTTCGGTTAGAAAATGAATTAAAATGTAAGCACATGTGAAGAGTCTGTCACAATGATGAACTGGGGAAAATATGTAGGTAAGGCGATATCAATAGAGACATTATGAAATCAGCAAAGTAATAAGTGAGAGATAGGCTTAGACATTTCAAAGGGTTGAGTTTGAATATGCAATCTTAGGAAGAAACAAATATGTAGTCACCAATAGGATTGACATTTGAGAGCATTAGGCAACTTGGACATGGATGATTTTAGTAATCCATGTTAATTTTCCATTTATTCTTTGGTACAATCATAAATGTAAATTTGAATTCTGTGTCCAGAATATTTCTGTGAATAAATGTATATGTAGATAAGGTGACATGAGTATTTCTTCCACCATTTCTGGGAGCAATATTGACTGATTACTTCTGACTGATAGGTACAGATTCTTTATGTGATTTGGAGTCATGAGAAACCCAAGCACTTCTTCAGGTCTTGAAGAACTCATATGACCCAAAGGATCCCTATTCTCACTTGATGGATGTCAGGAATTGTTGGGAGCCATCAGCCAAGTAGGTATGACAATTTCCTTGCCAGCGTACCCCCATGTTTCTTTAGTGGAAGGACTCATGGAAATAGGACATTTTCCATTACATTGCATGTAAGGTGACCTTGCTCAAGGACCAGGGCAGGATCCTTGTTTAGCGTGTTCCCCCTTTAGAATAGGGCAGTTTAGCATAATAGGAGATTAGGGTGTTCCCCCCTTAGAATAGGGCGTATCCTGCTGCTGATTTCCTCTTGAGTTCTTAGGGTCAGACAGTATATTTTGGGAGACAGAAGCCCATGTGGAGTGGATTTGGGCAGAGTAGTGGATTTGGGCAGAGGTGGATTTGGGCAGAGAACATGGATTCCCCCAGAATGTGTTTGTAGACGGCCGGTGTGAGTTCGGGAATAAAGAATTGCTGTTTGAATCTACAAGTTGTGTGGTGGCTCGTGATTTGTGCCCAGCCAGAGACTGCGGCAAGGAATCTAACAGAGGAAGGGAAGATACTTCATCCACAATGACTGAACTTTTTGCCATTTTGGTTTTGGATGCACACATGGGATCTTTCCTTAGATCCATCAGGTGCTGATAATCTAAGTCACAGCCTCACACAGGGCCAAGAGGCTGATTCAGACACATCCCTTTCCAAGGAAATTAAGCAAAGAGCCACAGGTGATGCCCATTCATTTCCATTTGAAACCTGTTTTCTTTAGGCTTCACAAAGGGGTGGCCTGAGGATAAGACCTTCCTGACATTCAGGGCAACAGAAAAATAGGGAAGCAAAAGGCCCAAAGCAGGGTTTCTGCACTGAGACTTTCCTGGTCACACTGTCCCTGCTCTTCCGTAATGTTAGATTGAGGGAAAAGTGTATGGTTAGGGTTAATAACACGTTCGATTTGCGTTAGGAATCATTCTGCAGGACGAATATTGGTACTGGGATTCTGCAATATTTACAAGAATATATAGGTGAAATATAAGTATGAAAACAGAAATCTAGGTAAGATTTGAAGCCCAGACGGGCATTGGGCCCTTGAGTGGGTTACTTAGCTTTGAATTATGTTCTGCACAGATGTCTCAGATAAATCGATATACAATGGCATAGGAACTTGTACCTTGGATTATTGAGTGTCGAAAAGTACATCAAGTCATAAAGGGAAAGTCCGTAGGTTTAGGATGATAGTCTCTAGGTTTAGAAACAACAGTGAGTATAGGATTTGGACCAAAAGTTCTTTAGCAATTTCTTTTCAATAAGAGAGTGAATGTAAATGTCAGCACATGTGAAGAGTCAATCACAATGATGAACTGGGGAAAATATGTAGGAAAGCAGATATCAATAGACACATTAAGAAATCAGCAAAGTATAAAGTGAGGGATAGGATTAGACATTTTCAACAGGCTTGAGGTTAAATAAATAATCCTAGGAAGAAACAAATACATAGGATTTATCAATAGGATTTACATTTGAGAGCATTAAACAATGGGGACATAGATATTTTTAGTAATCCTTGCTCATTTTCCTTTTAGGCTTTGCTACAATCATAAGAGTGAGTTTTGCTTTCTGTGTCCAGAATATTACTTTGTTAAAATTTATATGTAGATCAGGTGACATGAGCATTTCTTCCACCATTACTGGGAGCAATATTTTGAAGACGTAATTGGGGAACAAAGTAGAGTACCCTGTGTCAGTGTATATAGAAATAATGTATGAATAGACCATACTGTGAATAAATTATATAACTGGTTCCAACTTTAAATAGTGGATTGATTTGATATCTTAAAATATACAAGAAATCTTAAATTGATATACATACATTCATGATAACCAGTTATACACTAACGGTAATATTAGGGTTATGGTTTATCATGAAAAGTGTGTGAGTTTTGCTTCAATTATGATTATGGAAATCGAAAATAATGTGTTTGGAAAGAACTCTCATGAAAAGACCAGTCAAGAACCTTGGAAGAATATATGTGTTCTGAAGCAACAGGTGATTGAAATTGAAACAAATGTCTATAAATTTGTGAACTTGTGGTTGAAATATATATCCTATTTTGTGCATAAACTGAAGAAATAGTAATGTACCTCTGTTTAATAAATATGAACCTAAAAATACACATCATGTACCATGGGACACTGCTTGCATTGTTGTTGAACTAGGTTTTACTGTAGAAATATTAGGATTTGTATGCACCATTCACAGAAGTTAGTTTTCAGTACTAGGAAACAGATATGTATTTCAGGTGGATGAATATTTCTGAGAATAATCTTGTGAAAAGTTGATCATAAATTCACATACATGAATATGAATGATTTTAAGGAGTGTATAATAAGATTCATGTATTTCATATTTTGAAATATATAGAGAGTGTGTATATATATATAAATATATATATATACACACACACACACACACACACACACACAGACATTAAAAACAAGCAATATATTTGCCAATCGAAATTCATCATGAAATATATATCATCCACAGGTGCAAAAATATTTATTTCACCGAAAATGGATTTATGAATAATGTTGTTCTACTAGAAAGCTCACCCATAGTTTGAGTTTTCAATTCCAACAGTATTTAGGAGGAGTGATCTCTTCTCATAACTTGTATCTGCCTCGTCTGCAACCTCACAAAAATGTAGGTGTGATAATAGGTAGGATTCTATATGTGCATATAAAAATACATGTGCCGAACAGTCTACAGAGAAAGGAGACACCAATTTGTTGAGAGCCACAGCTGAAGGGGCCCCAGCAAACTTCCAGCTCCCAGAAACATCCACCTGCCAGGTGATTGTTGGCTCACAGCGGCCCCAGCAACATCTAGCTGATTGGCTCCTCTGTGGTGATGCTCATTGAGCTTTTTCCCCGCCCTTTCCGACTGCCAGCTGATGATTGGCTCACAGCAGCCCCAGCAACATCTAGCTGATTGGCTCCTCTGCGGTGATGCTCATTGGGCTGTTTCCCTGCCCTTTCAGACCACAGAGCTGCTCATTGTGGGACTTTTTTGGCTCCACCCACGTGACCCAGCCAAACGGCATCAAGAGGAGGAGGATTGTGGGAGGTGGAGAGGCTTGTGGGTGTGACAGAGACTTTACAAGGAAGCCAGTGGTGGCAGTTGGGCTCTGAGGGTTTTTTTTTCCTGAGGAGCTGTTTTGTTTGTCATTTGTGGTTCTAAAAATAAAGTTTGTTTCTTTTGAAAAGTGGCTCTTGAATCATGCCCAGGAAGACTGCAGCGTTTGGTGGCTCGCATGGGGAGTGACTGAGGGTAAGTGATAAGGTGAACTGCTCTCCCCTGAGGGCAGGGTGAGAGGATGGGTAGCCATTTTAGGATTCCTCTTTTGTTTTGCTTCACTTTTGTTTTAACTTGCCTGTCCATAGAGATGAGTGAGATGGAAGAGAAACCTCTCACATCTGAGGAAAAATTATTTACGTCTGAGGAACAGATACTGAGAAAGGACTGATTCACATGTCAGGAGGATAGAAAGGCCATAATGACTTTTTGTTGTTCTCTTTTTATTTCATTCTGTCTCGGTTTTGTTTGGCATCATCTTGTTGGGTTGTATTGTAGTAGAAATACGGGATCAGAAATTAGTAAAAAACAAACTGAAAGACTGTTAAGTAAATTGTTAGAGGAAGGAGGCATCTCATTAAAGTCAAGAACAGTCAGGGCACACGTTGATACAATACAAAAATGTAGCCCATGGCTTTTTAAGGAGGAGTTGTTAAATATACCATAATGGAACCATCATGGTGAAGATTAAAAAGAGGAGAAAAGAACAGCCCAGGGACTCTGCCAGTTGAAACATTGCCATTGAGGACGTTCATATCTGTTTTGCTTAGTCCAAAGACTTTAGTTCAGACAAAGATAGAGGAACAAAGCTTAGGACAGAAAATGCCATCAGGGGAAAAGTTACAAAAGGAGACTGCTACTAACAACTTTCTATCATCAGAGGGTGTAAGTGTCCAACCAACAGTGCCACCTCTACAGGAGACTGTTACTAACACCATTCTATCACCAGAGTATGTAAATGTCCAAATAACAAGGCCACCTCCATATGCTGGGAGGCACCCAAACCCCGCAGTTGATAGTTCGGATCCTGAGACAGGATCTCAAGTATTAACATGCCCTTTATTTGAGGTAGGAGGGCAGCGAATTCACCATGCTTTAAATTTCAAAATAGTGAAGCAGCTAAAAGAGGTTGTAACAACCTATGGTCCTCAAGCACCCCTCATTGTAAGCTTGGAGGAATCCATTAACAACTTGAATATGACGCCAGTAGATTGGGCTAATATGTGTAAAGCTGTGCTAAATGGAGGTCAATACCTGTTATGGAAGGTTGCAAATGAGGAATTTTGCAAGGAGACGGCTAGGCGAAATGCAGAAGCTGGTTATCCTCAGAGAAATCTAGATATGATGTTAGGAAAGGGACCCTATGAGGATCAGCAGCAACAAATTGCATATAATCCTGGTGTATACACACAAATTGCTGCAGAGGCAGTTAGGACATGGAAGACTTTACAAGGACATGGAGGTTTACAATGTCAATTATCTAAGGTAATACAAGGAGCTAATGAATCTTACGCTGAATTTGTAGATAGGCTTATTCAAATCGCTACCAGAGTTTTTTGGGAATACAGAACTAGCAATGCCATTAATAAAACAACTGGCTTATGACCAAGCAAATCGTTGGTGTAGAGATATCATTAGACCATGGAAACATGAAGATTTAAACACATATATTAAATTATGTAGAGACATTAATGAATAAGAGCAAGTCGTGGCAGCTGCAGTAAAACAGGCTTTAGATGCCAGAGACATGAATGAACAAGGGCAATTTGTGGCAGCTGCAGTAGAACAGGCTTTAGATGCAAGGCCAGGAACATGCTACAATTGTCAACAAACAGGATATTTTAAGAGGAATTGCTCCATAGGAGGAGGGTTTAACAAAACTAGATACCAAAGGAGCAGAATAATGGGTATTTGCCCACGATGCCATAGAGGGAGACACTGGGCTAATGAATGCCGTTCTCAAACCCCCATAGAGAATACCTCATTATCAAAAAACGAACAAGGACCAGCTGTTTACCCACGATATCATGGAGAAAGGCATTGGGCTCGATTGCCAAAAAATGGACAGGGGTCCCAATGCTCTGGGGCCAAAAACCACAAATATACGGAGCACTGGAGGAACACAGCAACCCCATCAGGGTAGTGCCCAGGACACATTGTCCATCATACGCCTCATCAGACAAATCAGAGAGAGTGCAGGGTTGGACATCTGTGCCTCCACCAGATCAGTACTAACTGCAAAGATGGGGGTTCATATCATTCACACAGGGGTGAAAGGACCTCTTTCCAAAAAAACAGTAGGCTTATTATTGGGACGCAGCTCTTCTAATCTAAAAGGACTTATGATAAGTCCTTGGGTAATTGATCACTTCATTATGAAGGTGAAATAAAATTTATAGCCAGTTCTCCAAAGGACATATCAATAATTGCACCAGGAGATAGAATAACACAGTTACTAATAATACCCAGGTTACATGATAAATTTTCCAGTCATGCTGTAGAAAGAGGTTCCAAGGGATTAGGCTCCACAGGTTTAGATTGGGCTATGCTTTCTTTAAATTTAGATTCTCGCCCCATGCTAAAACCAAATATTCAAGGACATGAATTTAATGTGCTACTGGATACAGGTGCAGTCCTTACCATCATCTCTCATCAAGAATGGCCAAAACATTGGCCATTACAACAAGCCACTCAAACGCTTTGAGACCTAGGAGTGGCGACTAATCCCCATAGAAGTGCAATGGTATTAGATTGGAATGATTCTGAGGGATGTGAAGGAACTATACAGCCATATGTATTGGATCATCTTCCTGTAAATTGATGGGGACGAGATGTCCTAGATCAATTAGGTTTGACATTAACAAATAACATCAATCAAAATGCACCCACTATTATGGCTAGAGAAGGTTTTTTGAAAGGAAAAAGATTAGAAAAACTAGAACAAGGTATAGCAGCACTAATTCAAATAGACCAAGCAACAGACAGACTTGGGTTGGATTTTCAGAAAGGGCCACTGAGACAATAAAAATTACTTGGAAATCAGAAAGACGAGTATGGGTTCTTCAGTGGACCCTGACTAAAGAAAAGATACAATCACCCCAGGACCTGGTCAAACAACAATTAGCGGAAGAACATATACAACCTTCTGTATCTCCCCATTATACTCCCATTTTTGTCATCAAAAAGAAATATGGTAAATGGAGATTATTGCAAGACTTAAGAGCCATTAATAATGAGATGGTTATTTTTGGACCTGCTCAGTCGGGGATCCCTCAATTGTCTGCTTTGCCAAAAACTTGGTATGTTTTAGTTATACATATTAAAGATTTTTTTTTTCAATTCCAATTCTTCCTGAGGATAGTCCACGTTTTGCATTTACTATCCCTGCACTGAATCATGAAGGTCCTGATCAGAGGTATGAGTGGAAAGTATTCACTCAAGGGATGCCTAACAGCCCAACTATGTGTGAAATTTATGTTAACAAAGTAATCCAGCCACTTAGAAATCAAAATTCTGAAATACAAATATTTCACTATATGGATGATGTATTATTAGCACACAAAGGTAAAAACGCATTGCTAGAATGTTATGCAACACTTACAAACTTATTAAAAATTATAATCTAGAGATAACAATTGATAAAGTACAATTAAATTTTCCAATTTATTATTTAGGAGTTCTATTATCCTCAACCATGGTCAGTCCACCAAAAATTCAAATACGAGTAGATCAACTGCAATCAATTAATGACTTTCAAAAGTTATTAGGAGACATAAATTGGATAAGGCCTTATCTAGGTATACAAAGAGGAGAGTTGGGACGTTTATTTGATATCCTAAAAGGTCCATCTGATCCAAATTCACCCAGAATGTAAACGCCTGAAGCAAGAAAGGCATTAAAAATCATTGAAACATATATGGGAAATATGCATTTGGATAGATTTGATAAAATATTGCCTTTATTATTATTTATTGTACTACCAACAAAAAATATTCCTACAGGAGTATGTTGGCAAGAAGCTCCATTATAATGGATTCATTTTTCTTATTCTTCTAAAACTATAATTAATAGGTATCCCAAGGCTAACGGACAATTAATACTCATAGGAATAAAAGCAGCAAAGTGAGTGTTTGGAATTTCTCCCAACAAAAGTATTACTCCATACACTATGAATCAAATTGATTAATTAGCTAATGAGTTAAATACTTGGGCAATAATCATGTGTAAATCTAATATTTCTTTTGATACCCACTTACCATCTAATCTTATATTGTCTTTTTGGTCATCTCATCCTGTAATTTTTCCAAAAATGACAAGAAAACACCTATCATGAATGCTCCAAATATATTCATTGATGGGTCAAATAATGGTACAGCAGCAATTGTTACACCTGATCAAACTGTTACATTTTTAATACCCCAACAATCAGCTCAAAAGGTAGAGCTTAATGCAGTATTATAAGCTTTTGTGATGTTTAAAGATTCTGTGTTTAATTTATTTTCCAATAGTCAGTATATAGTTAATGCTATAGTATCCCTTGAAGATGCTGGTAGGATTTCCCCTTCCTCTACTGTTTTCTCTTTCCTTTCCACTATACAAAGTCTAATCTGGGACAGAAAAGATGCATTCTTAATAGGACATATCAGGGCACATCCAGGATTGCCTGGAGCCCTTAGTTTGGGCAATGATTTAGCAGATAAAACTACACATGACATACATACATATTTTCTCTACACTAGAAGAAGCTATAAATTTTCATAAAAAGTTGCATATCAATGCTAACACTTTACAAAAGCATTTCAAAATAACTAAGTAACAAGCTAGACAAATAATAAAACAATGTCAAAATTGTGTGACCATTTTACCACAAGTTAATCTTGGAGTCAATCCTAGAAGATTGATACCTAACCATATTTTGGCAGATGGACGTCACACACTTGCCAGAATTCGGAAAATTAAAATATATGCATCTTACAGTTGATACTTCTTCTGGATTTTTGTTGGGCTGCTTTCATGCTGGAAAAAAAATAAAGATGTTGTAGCTCATTGCTTACAAAATTTTGCCACTTGGTCATTCCAAAAGAGTTAAAATAGATAATGCCCCTGGTTATACTTCTAACTCTTTTAAACAATTTTGCTCATCATTTGGCATTACTCATATAACAGGAATCCCATGCAATCCACAGGGACAAGGCAGAGTTGAAAGAGCACATCAAACTATTAAAATGTACTTATTAAAGTAAGAAGACGGAATTGGGAAGAGATATAAATTCCCCAAAGATGAACTTAAAACAACCCTTTTTAACTCTAAACTTTTTAAATTTGGATTTTCAGGACATAGTGCTGCAGAAACGCATATGTGTCCAAAAAATGTGTATAAGCCCAAGGTACTTTGGAAGGATATTCTAACAGGACAATGGAAAGGTCCTGACCCATTAATTTTCTAGAATTGGGTGTCTGTTTGTGGGTTTCCACAGGAAGAACAGCAGCCGATTTGGATTCCAGAGAGATTAACTAAGGTTCTGACCCAGTGATTGCCTAAAGTCGGGGGTCTGTTTATGTGTTTCCACAGGGAGAACAGCAGCCGATTTGGATTCCAGAGAGATTAACTAAAGCAATTTCTATAGACCAAAATAAGATGATTTGGCTCAAATCCATAACAGCTGATGTGCAAAACTCCAGTTTGGCTATCCTTACATCGGCGACAGAACAGGGATGCTTTTTTCAATATCTATTTTATTATTGCCCTTTACCACATCATGAAGTTCTCTTTTGTTTTTTTGAGCTCATACAGACCTAGGTTAATGTTTTGCTGATCAGTTCTATTTTTTGTCTATAGAGTTTTTAAACATTGCAATGATGATTTCACCTGTAAAAAGTTATAAGGTCTTTACTATTATATTATATGTTGTATGTATTTATTATGTGTGCACACTTGTGTTTTGTGTTATAAGTTTGAATGTGTGTATGTCCATATATCATATATGATGAGTGCTCATGAAAAAATGGGTCCATTTTTTTTAATTCACGTGAATTAAATAGTTTAATTTAAATGGGGTAAACAACTGTTCAGGATTGTTTTAATATGTGAAAAAATAGGAGGTTAACAGACCTGTTTTTTTACTTTTACCTTTTTTTCATTATATTTAATAATTCTCTTCAAGATAATGTAAATTGTTATGAAAATTGTTTTCTTTTTGTGCCTTCTGGAATGTTACATAATTTTTTCTTTAGCCATTATTGCCAGAATTCCTATCTTTATCCCAGTGCCGGTGAAGACAAAGATAAAACCAATATACAGGTTCTGCAATACCCATCACTGAACTGCTTGCAGAACTTGCTTGGAATATGTATCACTTGTATGCATTGTGAACTCACTTGTATGCATTGTGAACTATCTGCTGGTGCAGCGAATTGTGGTAGTGTTTGGATACTTATGCTGATTCTGTCATCAGTGGTACAATTTTTCCAAAAGGAGCCCTCAATTGGCTTGGTGTATCTTCCCTATTCTCGTTTGATAGATGTCAGGAAACTTACAGAGGAAGGCGAAAGAATTCATCCACAATGACTGCTCTTTTGGCCATTTTTGTTTTGGATGCACACATGGGATCTTTCTTTAGATCTATCAGATTCTGAGATTCAAAGCCACAACCTCACACAGGGCCAAGAGGCTGATTCAGACACATCCCTTTCCAAAGCAATTAAGCAAAGAGCCACAGGTGATGCCCATTCCTTCCATTTGAATACTGTTTTCTTCAGGCTTCACAAAGGGGTGGCCTGAGGCCAAGACCTTCCTAACATTCAGGGCAAGGGAACCATAGGTAAGCAAATTGCCCAAAGCAGGGTTTCTCCACTGAGACTTTTCTGTTTACAATGATATCTGAGGTTTCTGAAATCTTCCCTTTCCCTTCAGCTATGCAGTACATGGCCATCTCACAGAGTTTGGAGGTGGTACATATCTTGAACACAAAACAATGAGGCTATTCTGGAGAGAGGCCAGAATTCAGGAATAAAACAGGAACTTAGGAAGATAGTAGGTGTTGCCTGTCCATAAGACAAGCAACAGTCCATTCATAAAAAGGGCAGAATGAATGCCTGGAAGCTTCCTACTAGACAGGACACCTCCATTGATGCATTCTCTTTTCTAAAGACTACAACAACGGACACAGTGCATATACAGACATAGAAAAACTCGCCTTGTCAAATGACTTACTAGAAACAGTCGACTCCAAACCAAACAAACCACCTTTCCTACCTATTCTCAGAACATGAGACAAAACCATGAACTCACACCCACACCCACAAAGGAACCTCCTTCCCACAAGTAGGTCTGTGACTATCTGCAGTGTCCTCTGACTGGTGGACCATACTATGTTCTTCCAAAATGGCCTGTCTTGTATCAGAACAGGCCTTCTTTGCCAACTCTGTTAAGTTGTCAGAAGCCAGCAGCTTTCTCAGGGAAGGCCCCTCTTCAGAGTTCTCCTGGCATTTGGCCATCCTCACATAAGGAGGTAACAAGAAATACTGACTCTGTCCTTGGTAAATTCAAACAAGTGTGCCCACTGGGACTGGGAATGGGACTGGCTCTGGGTGCCTGGCTTCCTGGATCCCAGGTTCAGAGAGTTCCATCACCAAGGAAGTGAGGTAGGTCACTTCCTTCAGGAATTGAATGAGGTCAATACCTTGGCAACCACTTTGTCCTAACAGTTGTTTACAAGGGTCCCATGAGGTGGAGGCTGCCCCTACTTCCTCTGACAAATTCATTAGTTAGAATGGTATATCAACCATAGGCACCAGGGAACAGTTCTCCACACAGGCCTGTTTTGGTCCATCTTTTCTACATTAAGAACAGAGTGGCTGATTCAGACAGAATACTTCATACTGACCGGGTTTTTTGCCATGGAAGATGATTTTGCTATTTCAGGTCCTTCAGAGCTGCCTAAGTTTTCTCCAGGGAACATTTCTGCATGAACCTTTGAGGTTCTCAGCAGGTGGAAGATCCCCTACATTCCTGTATTGTAAGACCAACTCTGTCCCTGCTCTATTGTAAAGTTAGATTGAGGGAACAGTGTATGCTTAGGGTTAATAACAGGTTCGATTTGGGTTAGGAATCATTCTGAGGGATGCATAATGGTATTGGGAACCTGCGATATTTACAAGAATATAGAGGTAAAATATAAGCATGAAATCAGAAATCTAGTTATGATTTGAAGCCCAGAAGTGCATCGGGCCCTTGATTGGGATACTTAGCTTTGAATTATATTCTGCACAGATGTCTCAGATAAATCGATATACAATAGTAAGTGATAGGATCAGACATTTTCAACAGGCTTGAGGTTGAATATATAATCTTAGGAGGAAACAAATATTTAGTCACCAATAGGATTGACATTTGATAGCAGTAGGCAACCTGGACATTGATGTTTTTAGTAATCCATACTCACTTTCCATTTAGACTTCGGTACAAACATTAGTGTGACATTTGCATTTTGTGAAAGAAGTCACATGAAAAGACCAGTGAAGAAACCTCGTGGAAAACATGTATTTTGAATTAGGAAGTGATGGAATTTAAAACAAAATGCCTATTAATTTCTTAACTTGTTGATGAAATATATACCCTATCATGTGTATTAACTGAAGAAATAGAAATCTACCAGTATTGAATAAAAATGAATGACAAAATACACATCATGTCCCATAGAAATCTACTTGCATTGATATTAAACTGGGTCAGTTACTGCAGAAATATTAGGATTTGTATGCACCATTTACTGAAGTTAGTTTTCAGTACTAGGAATCAAATATGTAGTTCAGGTGGATGAATATTTCTCAGAATAATTTTGTGAAAAGTTGATTATTAATCCAAATACATGAAAATGAATGAATTTACGGAGTGTATAGTAAGACACATATATTTCACATTTTGAAAAATCTAGAGTGTGTGTGTATATACATAAACACACACACACACACACACACACACACAGACATTAAAAAGTAGCAATATATGCCAATTGAAATTCACCATGAAATATATGTCATCCACAGATCGAAATAAATTCGTTTTACTGAACATGGATTCATGTATAATATTGTTGTACTAGGAAGATCAACAATAGTCTGAATTTTTAGTTCCAACAGCATTCAGGAGGAGTGATCTCTTCTCACAATTTGTATCTGCCAAGTCAGCCACCTCACAAGAATGTACGTGTGGTACCAGGTAGGATTCTATATGTGCATATTAAAATACATGTACTGAATAGGCTACAGAAAAAGGGAGACAGGAATTCACATATTCGTTAACTTTAAAAACACATGGAGAACCATTTCAACAAAAAATTGACTAGATTTATAACATATACCCTATATAATGCAAAAGGCAATTCCAATGATACATCATTCGTCCTCTTAACTGCTTGTATTTCTATTCTTTTTGGGTTAATTTTCCCCATCATATTAGGATTAGTAGTCAGAGTCTAGTTGGGCATGTGTTAGTGTCAGGGATTCAGTATTTCAAATGGAAATTTGGAAAACGATTCCAATGTTTATGCAAATATGTGCTACAAAAATATCTTCCCACTCTCATCCAGAACAATGCCTTGACTTTACCTTCATTACAAGTAAAACACAATTAGAGTGGAAGAGTTAGATAATCTGTGAATACTTATCTGGAATCGAATATGTTCAGGAGTTCACAAACTTGGAGGTGGTAGAGAAGATTCCAAAAGTAAGGGAAAGGGAAAAACTCCACAAACATGGAGCTCTGCTGGACTAAAAACTTCTTGAGTAACTGCCTCTGAGCTTGGGCACTTGAAATATATGTTGTAGTCAGGAGATTTAGCTTCCTTTGTAGTGAGACCATCAAATCTGGGTATGATTCTATGTGACCTGGAATACATGATTTCTTATTTTCCAAAAAACATTAGGAAGCAGTCCTTAATTCTCTCTTTGTAGGTAAACTGTGGCCACTGGGGGCTAATTGTCTACCCTTTTGAACTCTTAAGCCATTTGGTCATCCTCCAGTTTTCCTGGTGTTTCTTGCTGCTGCATTGGGAATTTGGTATTTGCTTCACGAAATACAAGGAATTCAACTGGGACACAGTGCTGGAGGGAGTTCTGTCACGTGTGGTGGGTCAGGGTCTGCAGGAGAATGCACCAACCAGGCTTCTATCCCACATAGCTTGCCTCCTTAACCATAGCAACCTGATTCTAAACATTGGCCTGAATCCTCTCCATATAACAAGATGCCTTTACATAGAAGCGTCTGCTGGCTGCACCATGTCAGTCACAAGCCAATTGGAAGCCAATGGCAGATCCACATGGCCCAACCACAGATGTTTTTTTTTTTTTTTTTTTTTTTTTTTATCACACACCTGCCCATCACTGCACTAGGCCCACTACTCAGCAGGGTTCAACTTACTGGAATCTCTGTTCTACACAATTTTCATGAAACTCAGTCAATCATGTCACTGTCCTGCATATTCATGATCAGCAACAGGACATCCAAAGTTTCTCCAGTACCATCTGGTCATGGGAATTTCAAAAATTTCATGGTATTTATCTAGCAATTTTTCAAGGATGAATTTGGCAGCATGTGGGTTTCAATTCATTCAGAGACCATTAAGTGTTTTGGAAGTTCATTTCAAAGAAAGTTCTGGTGAAATCTCACAGGCAAGGTTTCCCAAAGATTAGCCAAAATGTCACATAAATCCAGGCCCATTGAGGTCTACAATGTGAGGTCCATGTGTGTTATGACTCTCAACTAAGCCTGCCAAGTCTTTCAGAATAAAATCATGTGATATCCAGCCTGAGATTCCCAGTGATCTCTGGAAAGCCACCCTGGGCCTAGATGTCAGTTTCCAAGGGTGACTCTCATACTTGGCTTCCTAAAATCCCAACCCAATTCATGGCAATACTTCTCTAAGTTCTATTCCTGTACTCAGTCTCTAAGGGGAATCACGCCACAGTTCAAACCCAGGTGGACTCATTCCTGTATTATAAGACCATCCGTTCCAACTGCCACAAAAATGACCACAATTAAAACCAAAACACTCCCACATGGGCCTTATCTTCTTCCATATAGACACTCATCATATCCTCTGGCTGGAGATTTACATGAGGAATGCAGCCCAAGACAGTGCCCAGAATACGCTCCCTTGCTCCTCGTTTACCTAAATTCTGAGTGACCTGGACACCCTTCCTTTGAACCAGGAGTGATTAAATAGGACTGCCATTAATACTTATCCACTTCTCAAATTTGAGACCTACTGACTGTTGAGTTTAGATTCTTTATGTTAATTGGAGTCATGAGAAAACCCAAGCACCTATGTGCTAGCCTCTGCAGGGATTTGAAGAACTCATTTGACCTAAAGGATCCCTATTCTCACTTGATTGATGTCAGAAACCTTACAGAGGAAGGCGAAAGACTTATCCACAATGACTGCTCTTTTTGTCATTTTGGTTTTGTTTGCACACATGGGATCTTTCTTTAGATCCATCAGTTGCTGAAAATCTAAGCCACAGCCTAACACAGGGCCAAGATGCTGATTCAGACAAATCCCTTTGCAGAGCAATTAAGCAAAGAGCCACAGGTGATGCCTATTCTTTTTATTTGAAAAAGGTTTTCTGCAGACTTCACAAAGCGTTGGCCTGAGGCAAAGACCATCCTGACATTTAGGGCAATAGAACAATAGGTAAGAAAAGGCGCAAAGCAGGGTTTCCACAATGAGACATTACAGGTCAAACTGGTATGTGAGTTTTCTGAGATGCTCGCCATTCACTTCAGCTATTCAGTACATGGCCATGTCACAGAGCTTGGAGGTGGTACATATCTTGGATACAAAGCCATGAGCCTATTATGGATAGTGGCCAGATTTCAGGAAGAAAACAGGAACTTAGGAAGATCGTAGGTGTTGCCCATCAATATGGCAAGCCGCATTTCATTTACAAATTGGGCAGGATGAATGCTGGTAAGCTTTCTAATAGACAGGACACATCAATTGATGCATTCTCTTTTCTAAAATCTATAACCATGGACACAGTGGGATACAGAGACACAGAAACACTCGCATTGTCAAACGACTTACTAGAAACAATTCAGTCCAAACCAAACAAACATCATTTGTACCTATTCTCAGAACAAGAGCCAAATCCACAAACCCACACCCACACCCACAAAGGCACCTCTTTTCCCCAAGTAGGTTGTGACTATTTGGAGTGTCCTCTGACTGTGGGACATTCTGGTTCCCCCGAAATGGCCTGTCCTGTCTCTTATCTTGTGTCCTTTTCCAACTCTCTGAAGTTGTCAGGAGCCAGTGGTGACCACTACCTGCTTTCTCATAAAAGGCCCGTCTTCAGAGATTTCCTGCCATTTGGCCATCCTAACATCAGTAGGTACCAAGAAAGATTGACTCTGCCCTCGGGAAATCCAAAAAGTGAAACCACTGCGACTGGGACTAGGACTGGCACTGTTTGACTGGCTTCCTGGATCACAAGTTCAGAGATTTCCATCACCAAGGAAGTGAGGTGAGGTCACTTCCGTCAGAAACTGAATGAACACACTGCCTTGTCAACCACTTTGTCCTAAGAGTTGCTTCCAAGCTTCCCATGAGATGGAGGCTGCCCCTGCTTCCTGTGACACTTTCACAAGTTAGAATGGTATATCAACCATAGGCACCCAGTAACAGCTCTCCACACTGGTCTCATTTGGTCCATCTTCTCTACATTAAGAATAGAGAGGCTGATTCAGACACAACCCTTCACCCTGACCAGGTTGTTTTCAATGGAAAATGACTTTTGCTCTCTCAGGTCCTTCAGATGTGCCTACATCTTCTCCAGGGATTATGTCTGCATGGACCTTTGAGGTTCTCAGCAGGTGGAAGATCCACTACATTCCTGTATTATAAGACCAACTCTGTCCCTGCTCTTCTGTAAAGTTAGATTGAGTTAAGAGTGTATGTTTAGGGTTAATAACATGTTTGATTTCGGTTAGGAATCATTCTGCTGAATGAATAATGGTATTGGGAACCTGCAATATGTATAAAAATATAGAGGTAAAATATATGTATAAAAACAGAAATCTAACTAACATTTGAAACCCAGAAGGGCACTGGGGCCTTGATTGGGATATTTAGCTTTGAATAAATCGATATACAATGGCATAGGACCTTGAACCTTGGATAATAGAATGTAGAAGAGAACATCCAGTCAAAAATGATAGTCGGTAGTGAAAGGTTAATATAATAGGTACTTGTCACTTCCTGTTTTTCCTTATGCTTAACAAAACACTGTTGAAATATTGAGAACTGTTTGCTCATCTTGTTCCCAGAATGTGCTGTTTCCAACTGCCAAAGTGTAGAATGTACTCCCTCACCCAGTTGCACGCAAACCGACCACTCGCCAAGACCCATCAGTAAACTTCCCTCCCTGCCCTCTCCAAGGAAAGTATATATGTTCTGCTTAAACTGCTCTCAGGGCTCTCTGCTCTATTCAAGTGAGCTCTGAGCCCCAGCATGCTGGACCCCCAATAAACCCTTTGCTGTTGGATAAGACAGTCTCTTGGTGGTCTCTTCCTTCAATGCTCGCCCGACCTTTACATATGGAGATTCCACCGAGTTCTGGCAGCGGCAGACAAGTGACCCTAACAGGCTCCTCTTGGGTTAAGCAAGGCGCCTCTTTCTGGTTTTAGTGTTAATCTTAGGGCTTGGAAAAATGGCTGTCAATGAAGAGCGTGAGCTCTCTCCAATGGTGGCTGACAGACATGTCACAGAGCCACAGGCCACGTCCCTGGGGGATGCCCCAAAGGACTCAGAAAATCGAGGAACAATAGTCTTCTCGACTCAGTGATATTTTGTATCGGATTCGGTATTGCCAGCCCATTGGGTTTTGCTGGCTACTCAGTCCTGGTCTCTGTTTTGGATGTCCATTGAATGTCTTTATTGACTTGTTTTGTCTGTGTCGTCTGTCCTTGCATTCACTCTTTGTGTATCTTTCATTATGGGACACAGTACTTCAATACCCATGTCCCTGACCCTTGATCACTGGACCAAATTTCACTTAAGGGCTCAGAATCTTTCCTTTTTCAGTGAAACGCTGGACCTGCCAGACTCTCTGTGCCTCAGAATGGCTCACCTTTGGACTTAGATGGCCTCTAGAAGGATCTTTCTGCTTCCCACTAATTTAATAAGCCAGAGATATTGTCTTTCAACTGGGCACACATAGCCATCCGGATGAACAGCCATATATCTTAACTTGTCAGGACCTCTGCAAATCTCCTCCTCCATGGGTGAAGCATTTCCTTGCCTCTGCCCCCACTCCTACTCCTTGGCCCACGATCTCTCAAACCCTCTTCTCCTCCTCCTCCTCCACCCTCTGTTCTCCCTGAGTCACAAGATTTGACTCTACTGGACTCTCCTCCCCTCCTTATTCCCTGCCCTCGTCCCCCAACCACCAACACCCTCTAAGTGATTCCCCTGGAGCTGTCTCAGCCTCTCCACCGTTGGACGAAGCCAAGCTAGCCCAGCGCCCTCCAGATAACTCATCCACGGTACACACAGCCCCTCCTCCCCAGGAGGAAGCTGGCCTGGCTAAGGGAACTCGCTGGCGGCGAATGTTTGAAAACCCTGGAACTCCTGTGATGATCCCCCTATGTCCCTACGGGCCAATGATTGACAAAGGCAATGGGGGGAAAATGCAAGCCTACCAATATTGGCCTTTCTCCTCTTCAGACCTATATAACTGGAAAAATAACAATCCCCATTTTTTCGAGGATTCTACCCGGCTCACATGTCTGGTTGAGTCATTGATGTTTTCAGAGCCGCCTACTTGGGATGACTTTCAACAACTCCTAGGGACTCTCTTTATGACAGAGGAACAAAAGAGAATCTTCCTGGAAGCTAGAAAAAAAATCCTAAGACCAGATGGGAGACTGACATATCTTCCCAACATAATCAAAGCCGGCTTTCCCTAGAATCAACCCAACTGGTTCCCCAAAACTTTGAAGGTAGAAAGCATCTGTCCACTTCTCACCGGGTTCTAATAGTGGGCATCCGAGCGGCCGCTAGGTGACCAACTAATTTGGCCAAGGTAATAGAGATTATTCAAGGGCCTGATAAATCTGCCTCTATGTTTCTAGAGAGAATTATGGAGGCATAGGATATATACTCCTTTCAATACTCATGCAGAGGATCAAAAGGCATCTGTCACAATGGCCTTTATTGGGCATGCTGCCCTGGATATTTAAAGAAAGTTACAATGCTTAGATGGATTACAAGATATGACTTTGAGAGATTTAGTCAGAGAAGCCGAGAAAGTATACTATAAAAGAGAAACTGAGGAAGAGAAGGGAGCAAAGGGAGGATAAAAGAAACAAAAGACAGACTAATGAGTTGACTAAGGTCCCGGTCACAACAACCAAAGGGCCAGAAAATAAGAAACAGGGAGACAGGAAGGGATACCTGGTCCCACGCCAGAGGCCCCCCTGACCTCAGATCAATGTGCCTACTGTAACGAAAGAGGACACTGGGTTCAAGAGTGCCCTAGAAAAAGACAGCCACGGGAGGCAGCCATTCTGACTCTTGAGGATGACTACAAAAGTTGGGGCTCAGATCCCCTCCCCAAACTCAGCGTAACTTTTGAAGTGGAGGGGACCCCAGTGAACTTTGAAGTGGATACAGGGGCAATAAACTCAGCCCTTAAGGCCCCATTAGGCCCTCTATCAAATAAAAGGTCTCTAGGTCAAGGGGCTAATGGCTGTAAATGTCGGGCTTGGACAACTAAGAGGACCATGGACCTGGGGAAAGAAAAAATCCATCACTTTTTTTTAGAAATCCCTGAATGCCTGGCCCCATTGATGGGCAGAGATCTGCTCACCAAGCTCCGGACCAAAATAAGTTTTAACCCTGAAGGCCCCCAAGTGGAATTTCTAAATCTTCCAGTAAAAACTCCTACAGTCATGGCTCTAACTATGTCAGTAGAAAATGCATATCAACTCACTCACCTTTGTTCAAAGAAACTGCAGGTATTTCTGAAGTATCAAAAACAGAGTTTTCCACTAACAGACTCACAGCAAAATTAAATAACTGAATGGGTATAAAAACCCTGTTGCTTCCATCAATTGCTTAATGCTTACCCTTTCAAGCTTCCTGCAGGAAAGCACCTACGAGGAACCAGACCAGGACAATTCTGGGAAGTGGACTTTACTGAAATTAAGCCAGCAAGGTATGGACATAAATATCTCCTAGTCTTTGTAGATACATTTTCAGGATGGATTGAAGCCCTCCCCACAAAAAGAAAAAAGAAGAAAAGAAACAGTGCAAATGATGCTCAAGAAGATAGTGGAAGATATTTTTCCAAGATACGTCCTGCCTAAGGTAACAGGGTCTGATAATGCACAGGGGTTCATGGCCCAGGTAAGTCAGGGGTGAGCCAGGAACCTGGGGGTTAATTGGAAGTTATATTGTGCTTATAGACCCCAGAGTTCAGGACAGGACAGGGTGAAAGAATGAATAGAACCATTAAAGAGACCTTAACAAAATTCAGCTTAGCGACCAGCATAAAAGATTGGACTATGCTCCTGCCTTATGCAAATTTTCATGCAAGAAATACTCCCTCTGTTTCTTGAGTAACCTCACCCCCTGTGAAATTCTCTATGGGGCCCCTCCACCAGTAAGGGACCTAACCCCAACTCTAAGACCTAACGATCCCTTCCACACCCCCTTTCTTGACAGACTTAAAGCTCTTGAAAGAACTCAGTGATACCTATAAAAACAGCTTGCCACTGCCTACCAAACTGGGGATGAGGGGACTCCACATCAATATCAATTAAGAGACTTCATCTATGTAAGACACCATCAGGTGTCATCCCTGGAACCCCGCTGGAAAGGACCATACCAGGTGCTACTTATAACACGTACAGTGGTAAAGGTAGACGGAATCACTTCCTGAATCCATGCCTCTCATCTCAACCTTGCGCCCTGTCCAGACTCTTTCTGCAAACTGTAAAAGACTAGTAACACTTTCAAATTGCGTATTCGCCATGTGGATAAGGCTATAGACTGACCCCTTGGCCACAAATAGTCCTAACCCTCATCAGCCCGTTCAGCAGCGATGGCTGATCACAAATCCTACTGGAAAAAAAGTATAATCTAACTTGCATACAGCCACCTTAGGGACCTGGTGGCCATCTCTCCACCCAGACATTTGTCAGTTGGCTATAGGTCTTTCCTATTGGGATATTCCTGATGAAGAGGATCCCACTAAAATACCATTAAATACCCTCCATACCATAGGTAATGGAAACAAACATTATTGATGTGGGGACACGCGAGCCAGATGCAGGTTGGCTAGCCTGGATTACTATGTTTGCCTGGCAGACTATCAAAGCCACAAACAGTCACGGCTGTGTGGGGAAAAAGCCGACTTTTTCTGTAAGTCATGGGGATGTGAGCATACAGGGGCTGCCTGATGGAACCCAAACTCCTCATCTAATTCAGTACAGAGCATTGGCCATACTACCAATTAGATAACCAAAACCGATGGCCCCCAGAGGGGTCTCTAGATCCTCAAATTCTGTGTGACCTTTTTTTTTTTAAAGAGAGAGTGAGAGAGAGAGACAGAGAGAATTTTTAATATTTATATTTTAGTTTTTGGCCGACACGACATCTTTGTATGTGATTCTAAAGATCGAACCCGGGCCACACGCATGCCAGGCGAGCGCGCTACCGGTTGAGCCACATCCCCAGCCCCGCATGACCTTTTTAACTTCTGAAAGTGCTCAAAAGGGTGAAAGGAGGTTTCCCTATGGGCAGGAATTTTCAATCCTTCGCTCACATCATGAACTATGCTCATACAATAGATCCTCACCTTCAGCCTTCTGCTCCAGAGTCTCTGCTGTCACTCCCACCTCAGCAACCAGATTTCTCCCCTCCAGTTATTAGATCAAAAACCCAAACCTCCGCTGGTTTTCAGACCATTGCCCCCTTGGTGAGGTAGCAGGTACTGAGGTACCCCTCCACCCACTCACTCCTCTCTTCTCCTGTCAGTGCCTACACCGGGTCCCACCAGGTCCTCTTACCAGCTAACCCAAAGCTAAAACCACCTGAGGAGAGCCCTCAGACCCCTATACAAGATGTAATGAAAATGGCCTTTAATGTTGCTTGTCATCACTGAAAAGGGTTTACTAAGAATTTAAAGTCCCTCACATGCGTTTTGGGATACTCACTCTTGTCTTCCCCTCTGCTCTACCTGTTCTACTGCTCAAGTTTTTGTTGCTAGGAAAATCCCAAACCCCTTTCCCATTATTCTTTTACATCTCTCCTTCCTCATTCTCAGATCCTCGGAGCTGCTGTCAGCCCCACCTTTCCTGTCTTCCCCTTCTGTACCAGGCCCACAGAAAAGTCTTAATTGACTTTCTACAGAAGTCTTCACCATGGATGACTTTAGGACTTTCAGCAAAAGAGTCCCTATAAAAGAGTTCAATGTAGATAAACTTCCTCTTTTATTGTTGCCTTGTTCTACTTGGCCACTGGCTAAAAAAATCAGTACTCTTATGCTAGACACCCCCTTACTTGTTTTCCACAAAATATGTGAACAAGACCTCTGCCCGTGAGCTGGGGCTTTACTGAGATGGCTACATTTCTAAGATAAAGAAGTTACCAACTGGGCTCCGTGGTAACACCTGGCAGGGGGCAAAAATAAGAAAGGTAAGAAAAAGCTCTCCCCCTTCCACGTGTCCTTGAAAAGTTAACTTGCCCAGAACAGAGGAAAAAACAGAAACAAAAACTGGTTTTTTGAACATCTGCAGACTGTGAACTTCTGAGCCCCTTCCATGTTGGGTACAAAATTCTGAAATTACCTAAACTTGAGTTTCAGGGGATTAATTGATTACAACAGAAGCAATGCCCTCTAAATCTGGTTGCAACCAAATAGGACGGTTTCCCTGTCTTCGGTGCTATCTTAGGAGCCTTACCTACAACAGCCTAATTATATATAATTAAACATTGTTTATGTTTTAAAGAAATGGACAACAGATGTGATTAATTGTGTAATGGTGCAGATGTTTCCCAGAGTGCTCTAACATGATGCAGATTCATTTAAAGATCAAATAGGGGGGCATACAACCCGTTTCCACTGGGAACATATATCCCTCACTTTAGCCATCCTATTAGGAATAGGAGTTGCTGCAGGGTTGGGCACAGGAACCACTGCACTGGTCCATGGGACACAACAAATGACCCAATTTGAAGCAGCAATAGACCAAAACAAAGATATTAGATACCTCCATCAGAGCTTTGCATGAATCTTTAACCTCTCTCTCTGAAGTTGTTTTACAGAACAGGCGAGTGACACAAAACACACACACACAGAAAAAAATAGCAATATATATGTCAATAAAAATTCATCATAAAATATATATTATCCACAGATCCAAAAATATTCATTTTACTGAACATGGATTTATGCATAATGTTGTTCAACTAGGAAGCTCACCCATAGGTTGAATATTCAGTTCCAACACGGTTTAGTAGGAGTGATCTCTTCTCACAATTTGTACCTGCCAAGTCATCCACCTCACAAGAATGTATTTGTGGTACCACGTAGGATTCTTTATATGCATATAAAAATACATGTGCTGAATAGGCTACAGAGAAAGGGAGACAGGAATTCACATATTTGTTTACTTTAAAAAAACATGGAGAACTATTTCAATAAAAAATTGACTAGATTTAACTCCTACTCTGTATCATGCATAGGCAAGTCCAAATATACACCGTGCCTCCTCTGAACTGCGTGTATTTCTATTCTGTTTGGGTTATATTTCTCCATCCTATTAGGATTAGTAGTCAGAGTCTGGTTGGGTATGTATCAGTGTCAGGGATTCAGTATTTCGAATGGAAAATAGGAAATTGAATCCAATGTGTATGCAAATATATGCTACACAAAATTCTTCCCACTCTCATCCAGAACAATGCTTTAATATTACCTTCGCCTCAAGTGAGACACAATTAGAGGAGAAGAGTTAGAAAATCTGTGAATACCTATCTGGAATGGAAAATGCTCCAGATTTCACATCTTTGATGGAGGTAGAGGATTTTCTAAAAGTAAGGCACGGGGTAAACACTCCACAAACATGGATCTCTGCCTGCCTAAAGACTTTTTGAGAATCTGCCTCTGAGGTCGGGCACTTGAAATATAGGTTGTTGTCAGGAGCTTTAGCTTCTTTTGTAGTGAGACCATCAAAGCTGGGTCTCCATCTCTTTGACCTGAAGAACCTGGTTTCTTATTTTCCAATGAACATGAGGCAGCAGGCCTGAATCATCTCTTTGTAGGTAAACTGTGACCACTGGTGACTTAGTGTCTCTCTGAGTGAACTGTGAAGCCATTTGGTCCTCCTACACTTTTTGTGGTGTTGTTCCTGCTGCACTGGGAGTTTGATATTCGCTTCATGAAACACAAAGATTCCAACTGGGACACAGTGCTGGAGGGAGTTCTGTCACGTGTGGTGGGTCAGGGTCTGCAAGAGAATGCACCAACCAGGCTTCTATCCCTCATAGCTTGCCCCATTGCCCCCTTGTCCATATCAACCTGATTCTGAACATTGCCCTGAAACCTCTCCATATAACAAGATGACATTACATATAAGGATCTCCTGGCTGCACCATGTCAGTCACAAGCCATTTGGAATCCAATGGTAGATCCTCATGGCCCTACCACGGATATTTTAACACACACCTGCCCACCACTGTTCTAGGCCCACTACTCAGCAGACTCCAAAGTACTGGCATCTCTGTTCTACACCATTTTCATGAAACCCAGTCAATCAGGCACTGTCTTGTATACTCATGATCAGCAACAGGACATTCAAAGGTTCTCCAGTGCCACCTGGTCAAGGGAATTTCAATAATTACATGGTGTTCTTCTAGTCATTTTTTAAGGATGAAGTTGGAGGCACTGTGGGTTTCACTTCATTCAAGAACCATTAAATGTTGAGGAAGCTCATTTCAATGAAAGTACTGGAGAACTCTCACAGGCAAGGCTTACCAAAGAGAGGCCAAAAGATCACATGAAGCCAGGCCAATTGAGGTCTACAATGTTAGGTCTATGTGTGTTTTGACTCTCAACTATGGCTGCCAAGTCTTTCACAATAAAATCATATGATATCTTGGCTGATATTCCCAGTGCTCTGTGGAAAGCCACCCTGAGCCCATGTCTCAGTTTCCAAGGGCGACTCTCATGCGTGGCCTCCTGAAGTCCCATCACAATTCATGGAAATACTTCTCTGAGGTCAGTTCCACAACACAGTCACTAAGGGGAATCACACCAGCGTTCAAGCCCAGGTGGACCCAGACCTTTCTTCCAACCGCCACACAAATGACCACAATTAAAACCAAAACTCTCCCACATGGCCCTTATCTTCTTCCATATAGCCACTCTGGTAACCTCTGGCTGGAGGATTCCATGAGGTCTCAGCCAAAGAGAGTGTCCAAAATAGGCTCCCTTTCCCCTATTTTGCCTAAAGTCAGAGTGGCCTGGACACCCTTTCCATGAACCAGGAGTGATCAATTAAGCCTCCCATTTATACTGCTCTGTTTCTCCAATTTGAGGCCTACTGACTTTCAGGTATAGATTCTTTATGTGATTTGAAGTCATGCGAAAACCCAAGCACCTCTGCAGGGCTTTGAAGAACTCGTTTGACCCAAAGAATACCTATTCTCACTTGATGGAGGTCAGGAACCTAACAGAGTAAGGCGAGAGACTTCATCCACAATGACTGATCTTTTGGCAATTATGGTTTTGTATGCAGACATGGGATCATTCTTTAGATCCATCAGGTGCTGAGAATCAAAGTCACAGCCACATACAAGGCCAAGAGGCTAAATCAGACACATCCCTTTCCAAAGCAATTAAGCAAAGAGCCACAGGTGATGCCCATTCATTTCCATTTGAAAACTGTATTCTTCAGGCTTCACAAAGGGGTGGCCTGAATCAAAGTCCTTCCTGACATTCTGGGCAACAGAACAATAGGTAAGCAAAAGGCCCAAAGCAGGGTATATCCACTGAGACTTTCCTGGTCACACTGATATCTGAGTTTTTTGAGATGCTGGCCATTCCCTTCAGCTATCCTGTACATGGCCATGTCAAAGACCTTGGAGGTGGTACATATCTTGGACACAAAACCATGAGCCAATTCTGGAGAGTGGCCAGAATTCAGGAAGAAAACAGCGACTTAGGAAGGTAGTAGGTATTGCCCATCCATAAGGCAAGCTGCACTCCATTCATAAATTTGGCAGGATGAATACTGGGAAGCTTTCTACTAGACAGGACACATCCATTATTGCATTCTCTTTTCTCATGTCTACAACAGTGGACACAGTGGGATACACAGACATAGAAACACTCATCTTGTCAAACGACTTACTAGAAACAGTTCACTTCAAACCAAACAAACCACCTTTCCTACCTATTATCAGAACATGAGACAAAACCACAAACCCACACTCACAAAGGCACCTCCTTCCTTCAAGTATGTGTGTGTCTCTCCAGAGTTTACTCTGAGTGGTGGGCCATACTATGTTCCCCCGAAATGGCCTGTCCTTTCTCAGATCTGGTTTCCTTGGCCAACTCTGTGAAGTAGTCAGGAAAAAGTGATGAGCCACTACCTACTTTCTCAGGAAAAGTCCCTCTTCAGAGCTCTCCTGGCATTTGGCCATACTCAACTCAGTTGGTACCGAGAAAGACTGACTCTGTCCTTGGAAAATCCAAACAACTGAGCCCACTGGGACTGGGACTGGGATTGCCTCTCGGTGTCTGGCTTCTTGGATAGCATTTTCAGAGAGTTCCATCACCAAGTAAATGAGGTATGTCACATTCTTTGGAACTGAATGAGGCCACTGCCTTGGCAACCCCTTTGTCCTAACAGTTGCTTCCAAGGGTCCCATGAGATGGAAGCTGCCCCTACTTCCTGTGACACTTTCACAAGTTAGAATGGTATATCATCCATAGGCACCCGGGAACAGTTCTCCACACAGGCCTGGTTTGGTCCATCTTCTCTACAATTAGGAGAGAGAGGCTGATTCAGACTCATCCCTTCATCCTGACCAGGTTGTTTGCCATGGAAGATGACTTTTGCTCTCTCAGGTCCTTCATACCTCCCTACAACTTCTCCAGGTATCATTTCTGCATTCACCTTTGAGGTTTTCAGCAGGTGGAAGTTCCCCTACTTTCCTGTATTTTAAGAACAACTCTGTCCCTGCTCTTCTGTAAATTGAGATTGAGGGAACAGTGTATGTTTAGGATTAATAACAGGTTCGATTTGGGTTAGGAATCATTCTGTGTGATGAATAATGGTATTGGGAACCTGCGATATTTACAAAAACATAGAGGTGAAATATAAGTATGGAAACAGAAATCTAGGTATGATTTTAAGCCCAGAATGGCATTGAGCCCTTGGTTGGGATACTTAGCTTTGAATTATGTTCTGTAACCATGTCTCAGATAATTCGATATACAATGTCACAGGACCTTGTACCTGGGTAGATTGAATGTAGAAGAGAACATCTAGTCAAAAAGTGATAGTAGGTAGGATTAGGAAGATAGTCGGTAGGTTTAGGAAGAAGAGTGAGTATAGGATTTGGACCAAAAGTTCTTTAGCAATAGGGTTTCGGTTAGAGAGTGAATGAAAATGTCAGCATATGTGAAGAGTCAGTCACAATGATGAACTGGGGAAAATATGTAGGAAATCAGGCATCAATAGAGACAATATGAAATCAGGCAAAGTATAAAGTGAGTGATAGGATTAGACATTTTCAAGAGGGTTGAGTTTGAATATATAAGCATTGGAAGAAACAAATATGATGTCACCAATAGGATTGACATTTGAGAGCATTAGGCAACCTGGACATGGATTTTTTTAGTTATTCATGTTCACTTTTCTTTTACGCTTTGGTACAATCATAATTGTGACCATTACATTTTTTGTTCAGAATTTTACTGTGATAAAATGTATATGTGGATCAGGTGACATGAGTATTTCTTCCACCATTTCTGGGAGCAATATTTTGAAGACATATACAGTAGTGTTAGGGGTACAAAGAGGTGTACCCTGTGTCTATGAATATAGAGATAATGCATGAGTAGACCATCCTGTGAATAAATAATATAACTGGTTCCACTTTAAATAATGGAATTGACATCTGAAACTATACAGGAAATCTTATGTTGATATACAATCATTTATTTCAACCAGTTATACATCTAATGGAAATATTAGGATTATGGTTTATCATGAAGGGTGTTTGAGTTTTGCTTCATAAGTGATTATAAAAAATGAAAATATTGTGATTGGAAAAAAGTCTTATGAAAAGACCATTCAAGAAACATGGAGGAATACATGTGTTCTGAAGCAGGAAGTGATTGATCATGAAAAAAATGCCTATATGTTTTCTAACTTTTGGATGAAATATATATCCTATGATGTGCATAAACTGAAGAAATAGTAATGTAGCAGTGTTGAATATAAATGAACCGCAAAATACACATCATGTCCCCTAAGAATCTACTTGCATTGATGTTAACTGGGACAGTAACTGTAGAAATATTAGAGTTTGTATGCGCCATTCACTGAAGTTAGTTTCAGTACTAGGAAACAAATATGTATTTCAGGTGGATGATTATTTCTGAGAATGATCTTGTGGAAAGTTTGTTATAAATCCACATATATGAATATGAATGAATTTAGCGAGTGTATAATAAGACACATATATTTCATATATACACACTCACACGCACAGACATTAAAAAGTAACAATATAGGAGATCCAACATGGCGGCGGGCATGGAGAAATCAAGTCTCTGACCTCTTATGCGCGGGCATAGGGAGTCGTAAACTGTCTAAATGCTATTTGCTCAGAATCACTAGGCAATGCTGACCTGACGTCGATCTGGGGCGAACAGTCTGGGACCTTCAGAACACACACAGAGCCCGGATCAGCTGCATACAAGCTCAGATTTGCCTGCTTCTCGTGACTCAGAACTAACGTTCCCGCTGAAATAACTGGTCGGCCCATCTGAATTTACAGAGTTAAAAGCAAACTGAGCCTTCATAGGCAGTGGCCACTGGATTGAAATGGGGCTTGGGAGAGACAGTTAGGACCAACCGTTGCATTGGTCACCTGGCAAAAGGAATGAACGGTCACCATTTGCATGGGATAACACCATGGCAGAGAACTGACGTCATGGGCAGAGGAGATAACTTTATTGAAATCAGCACGACAGGTGTGTAATCCCCTATCCATCTCTCTCCACACAGCTGGGAAACCTTAAGGGCCCCTCACAGCTCTCCCTTAAGGGACCCTCCCAGCTCTCCCATGAGCAAGATAGCCAGACCAAGGGAATCAGGTGTGGCGCGGGACTCGCGGCGTGGAATTCCCAGCTACCGCTCCCACCAGTGCTGACAACCAGCACCAGCTAATGGGGGCATGGCTACCAGAGGGTAAGCAAATTTGCTGGGGGCTGTCAGCCCAAAGTTCTACAAACTTAGGGTCTGAGGAGGGCAAACAGGGAGAGTGTGCCAGGCGTTCATGAAAACAGGGCTACCAGGAGCAGAGACCTGACATGTAGCCAGTATTTTGGTGAGTGTCACAGTTAAGTGGAGCCTGGCTTGAGGAAACACAAGAGAAGGCCCTAGGTACTCAGGATTAGAGACCCACCCAATCTGGAAGGAAGAGCTGCTGCACAGTGATTGGTTCCCACCTATTGAGAGGAGACGCTTGGCCCAGTGAGTACAGCTCCACCTACTGAAAGAAAAGTTAATTGAAGTCTATGACTTCATGTATTTTTATTACTTTTTTATTTTTAGTTTTTTTTTCTTTTTCTTTCATTTTCATTTTTTTGTTGTTGTTCTTCAACTTATTTTAATGTTTTTATTTTTTTAATTTTATTATTATTATTATTATTTTAAATTTTAATTTTCATTTTTTAAATTATCATTATTATTTTAAAAAATTATTTTTTCTTTATTTTCTATTTTTTTCTTTTGTCTTTTTATTTCTTTTCAATTTTCTTATTCCCTCTTCCTTGAATTCTACCTACCTATTCTCATTCTCTTTAGTGACTTCTTCCCATCCCTTCTGATATCTTCCCTCCCAAGCTTCAAATAAATTTATAAGAGTAAGCAGTATCTCAGCACTCAAACAGAACAAGAAGTAACATGAGCAGCATAAAAAGGCAAGAAAGAAAAGGAGTACAAACAATGAAGGACAACCTAAATTTTCAGGAGGACCTAGAATCATCAGAAAAATGGTCATATAAAGAACTCAAGGAATACCTTAGAGAGATGGAATGGAACCTTAAAGAGGATACGAGACAGCAAATCCATACAGTGAAAGAACACATTGAAAATGAATTACATAAACAGATAAAAGAAGAAGTTAAGCATCTTTATCAGGGATAGAGATTATAAAAAAATCAAACAATAATTCCAGAAATGAAGGAAACGATAAACCAAATTAAAAACTCAATTGAGAGTATCACTAACAGAATGTAGCAAGTAGAATACAGAATGTCACATAATGAAGACAAAATATATCATCTTGAAAAGAGTCTAGCCAACACAGAAAGGCTGGTAAAAAATCATGAGAAAAACATCCAAGAGATATGGGATAACATAAAAAAAAACAACTGATGAGTCATCTGAATAGAGGAAGGTACAGAGATTCAAACCATGGGAATGAGTAACCTGTTGAATGAAATAATTACAGAAAATTTTCCAGAAATAAAAAAGGAAACGGATATACAAATTGTAGATGCTTACAGGACACAGAGCACACAAAATTACAGTAGACCAAAGCCAAGACACATTGTTATGAAGATATCCAATATACAGAACAAAGAGAAAATATTAAAAGCTTAAAGAGAAAAGTTGCAGATTACATTCAGGGGTAAACCAAAAATGTTAACAACGGATTTTTCATCACAGACACTGAAAGTGAGAAGATCCTGGAACAATGTATTTCAAACACTGAAAGACAATGGATGCCAACCAAGAATTCTGTATCCAGCATAATTAAGCTTCAGGTACGACAACAAAATAAAAATCTTTCATGATAAACAAAAGCTAAAAAAATTTTCAGTCAGAAAACCAGCATTGCAAAGTGTATTGAGCAAAACACTACATGAGAAAAAATAAAAAACAACAACCAAAACAATCAGTGGGAAGTGCCTCAGTAATGACAGAGGGCGTGGGAAAAGCTAATCATGGAGAAACAAACTAAATAAAAAAAAAAAAAAGATAAATATTCAAACATGGCTGGCAGTACAAACCATATATCAATAGTAACTCTAAACACTAATGGCTTAAACTCTCCAATAAAGCAACATAGGCTTGTAGCTTGGATTCAAAAAACAAATCCAACAGTATGTTGCCTCCAGCAGACACGTCTGAATGGAAAAGACATACAAAGGCTGAAGGTTAAAGGTTGGGAAAAAATATACCATGCACACGGTTCTCATAAGCAAGCAGGGGTGGCCATCCTCATATCGAATAAAATCTACTTCAAGACTAATTTAATCAAAAGGGATAAGGAAGGACATTATATACTGTTAAAAGGAACCATTCACAAACAAGACATAAAAATTATCAATATTTACGCACCCTTTAATGGTGCTGCGACGTTCATAAAAAAAATTCTCCTCAAGTTCAAGAATCAAATAGACCACAACACAATAATTATGGGTGACTTCAACACACCTCTCTCATAATTGGACAGATCCTCCAAACAAAAGTTGAATAAAGAAACTATAGAACTCAATATCACAATCAATAACCTAGACTTAACTGACATATATAGAATATATCAACCATCATCAAGTGGATATACTTTTTTCTCAGCAGCACATGGATCCTTCTCAAAAATAGACTATATATTATGCCATAGGGCAACCCTCAGTAAATATAAAGAGGTGGACTTAATACCATGAATTTTATCTGATCATAATGGAATGAAACTGTAAATCAATGAAAAAGAAGGAAGGAAAAATCCTACATCACATGGAAAATGAACAATATGTTACTGAATGATCAATGGGTTACAGAAGACATAAATGAGGAAATCAAAAAATTCTTAGAGATAAATGAAAATACAGACACAACATATCGAAATCTATGGGACACAATGAAAGCAGTTTTAACAGGGAAATTCATCACATGGACGTCATTCCTCAAAAAAAGGAAAGAACAACAAATAGATGAGCTAACACTTCATTTCAAAGCCCTAGAAAAGGAAGAGCAAAACAACAGCAAATGTAGCAGAAGGCAAGAAATAATTAAAATCAGAGCGGAAAACAACAAAATTGAAACAAAAGAAATTATTGAAAAAATTAACAAAAGTAAAGCTTTGTTCTTCGAAAAATAAATAAGATCGATAGACCCTTAGCATCCCTTTATGTTCAAAACATTAGAAAAACTAGGGATAACAGGAACTTACCTCGACATTGTAAAAGCTATCTATGTTAAGCCTCAGGCTAGCATCATTCTGAATGGAGAAAAATTGAAGCATTCCCTCTAATATCTGGAACAAGACAGGGATGTCCTCTACCACCACTTCTATTCAATATAGTTCTCAAAACACTGGCCAGAGCAATTAGACAGATGAAAGAAATTAAAGGCATAAAAATAGGAAAAGAATAACTTAAATTATCACTATTTGCAGCTGACATGATTCTATATATAGAAGACCCAAAGGGGTCTACAAGAAAACTACTAGAACTAATAAATGATTTCAGCAATGTGGCAGGATATAAAATCAACATGCATAAATCAAAGGCATTTCTGTATATCAGCGACAAAACTTCTGAAACAGAAATGAGAAAAAAAACCACTCCATTCACAATATCCTCAAAAAATAAAAATAAAATCTTTGGGAATCAACCTAACAAAAGAGGTGAAAGATTTATACAATGCTTACTACAGAACCCTATAAAGAGAAGTAGAATAAGATCTTAGAAGATGGAAAAATATACACTGTTCATGGATAGGGAGAACTAACATCATCAAAATGGTGATATTACCAAAAGCTCTCTATAGGTTTAACGCAATGCCAATCAAAATCCCAACGGCATTTCTTGTAGAAATAGAGAAAGCAATCATGAAATTCATATGGAAAAATAAAAGACCCAGAAAATCAAAAGCAATTCTAACCAGGAAGTGTGAATAAGGCGGTATAGCGATACCAGATTTCAAACTAAATTTCAGAGCAATAGTAACAAAGACAGCATGGTACGGGTACCAAAACAGGCGGGTGGACCAATGGTACAGAATGTAGGACACAGAGATTAATCCACAATGCTACAACAATCTTATATTTGATAAAGGAGTTAAAAGCATGCAATGGAGGAAGGATAGCATCTTCGACAAATGGTGCTGGGAAAACTGGAAATCCATATGTAACAAAATGAAACTGGATCCCTTTCTCTCGCATGCACAAAAGTTAACTCAAAATGGATCAAGGACCTTGATATCAAATCAGAGACATGGCATCTGATAGAAGAAAAAGTTGGCTACGATCTACATACTGTGGGGTCGGGCTCCAAATTCCTCAATAGGACACCCATAGCACAAGAGTTAATAACTTGTATCAACACATGGGACTTACTCAAAGTAAAAATTTTTTTTCTCAGCATAGAAACAATAAGAGAGGTAAATAGGGAGCCTACATCCTGGGAACAAATCTTACTCCTCACACTTCAAATAGAGCCCTAATATCCAGAGTATACAAAGAACTCAAAAAATTAAACAATAAGATAACAAATAACCCAATCAACAAATGGGCCAAGGACCTCAACAGACACTTCTCAGAGGAGGACATATAATCAATCAACAAATACATGAAAAAATGCTCACCATCTCCAGCAGTCAGAGAAAGGTGAATCAAAACCACCCTAAGATACCATCTCACTCCAGGAAGATTGGCAGCAATTATGAAGTCAAACAACAAGTGCTGGCGAGGATGTGGGGAAACAGATACACTTATACATTGCTGGAGGGACTGCAAATTGATGCAGCCAATTTGGAAAGCAGTATGGTGATTCCTTGGAAAGCGGGGAATGGAACCACCATTTAACCCAGCTATTCCCTTTCTCGGTCAATTCCCTAAAGACCTAAAAATAGCGTGCTACAGGGACACTGCTACATCAATGTTCATAGCAGCACAATTCACAATAGCAAGACGGTGGAACCAACATAGATGCACTTCAATAGATGAATGGATAAAAAAAATGTGGCATTTATACACAATGGAGTATTACTCTGCATTAAAAAATGACAAAATCATGGAATTTGCAAGGAAATGGATGGCACTAGAGCAGATTATGCTAAGTTAAACTAGCCAATCCCAAAAAAACAAATGCCAAATGTCTTCTTTGATATAAAGAGAGTAACTAAGAACAGAGAAGGGATGAAGAGGATGAGAAGACGATTAACATTAAAACAAGGATGAGAGGTGGGAAGGAAAGGGAGAGAGAAGAGAAATTGCATGGAAATGGAAGGAGACCCTCAGGGTTATACAAAATCACATACAAGAGGAAGTGAGAAGAAAGGGAAAAATAATACAAGGGAGAGAAATTTATTACAGTAGAGAGGGTAGAGAGAGAAGAGTAGAGGAGAGGGCAGGGGAGGGGGATAGTAGAGGATAGGAAAGGCAGCAGAATACAACAGACACTAGTATGGCAATATGTGAATCAATGGATGTGTAAGTGATGTGATTCTGCAATCTGTATATGGGGTAAAAATGGGAGTTCATAACGCACTTGAATCAAAGTGAGAAATATGATATATCAAGAACTATGTAATGTTTTGAAAAAGCATAAATAAAAATTTAAAAAAAGGAAACTAACTTTGGTGAATGATGCACGTGAATCCTAATATTTCTACAGTAACTGATCCAGTTTAATATCAATGCAAGTAGATTCCTTTGGTACATGATGTGTATTTTGACGTTTATTTTTATTCAACACTGGTACATTACAATTTCATCAGTTTATGCACATTAAAGGATATATATTTCATCCACAATTTAGCAAATTTATAGGCATTTGTTTCATTTTCAATCACTTCCTGCTTCAGAACTCATGTCTTCCTCCATATTTCTTGACTGGTAATTTTATGAGACTTCTTTCCAAACACATTATTTTCAATTTCCATAATCATTTTGAAGCAAAACTCACACACACTTCATGATAAACAATAACCGTAAGATGACAATTAGATATATAACTGGTTGGAATGAATGATTGTATGTCAATATATGATTTCTTATATATATTCAGATATCAATTCAATCCATTATTTAAAGTGGAACCAGTTATATTATTTATTCAGAGTATGTTATATTCATGCATTATCTCTATATTCATAGACACAGGGTACACCACTTTGTACCCCCAATACTAATTTATATGTCTTCAAATATTGCTCACAGAAATGGTGAAAGAAATTCTCATGTCACATGATCTACATATATATTTTATCACAATAATTTTCTGGGCACAAAATGCAAAGGTCACACTTATGATTGTACCAAATCCTAAATGAAAATTGAACATGGATTACTAAAAACATCCATGTCCAGGTAGCCTAATGCTTTCAAATGTCATTTCTATTGGTGACTACATATTTGTTTCTTCCTAAGATTATATATTCAATAACAATCCTGTTGAAAATGTCTAAACCTATCACTCACTTTATAATTGCCTGATTTTGTAATGTCTCTATTGATATTTTCTTTTTTATATTTTCCCCAGTTCATCATTGTGACTGACTCTTCGCATATGCTGACATTTACATTCACTCTATAAATGAAACCCTATTGCTAAAGAACATTTGATCCAAATTTTATACTCACTCTTTTTCCTAAACTTACGACTGTCTTCCTAATCCTACCGACTATCTCAATTTGAGTGGATGTTCTCTTCTACAATCAATCATCCAAGGTACAAGGTCCTATGCCTTTGATTATCAATTTATCTGAGACAAACGTGCAGAACACAATTAAAAGCTAAGAATCCCAATCAAGGGCCTAATGCCCTTCTGGGCTACAAATCTTACCTAGATTTCTGTTTTCATACTTATATTTCACTTCTAAAGTCTTATAAATATCACAGGTTCCCAATAGCATTATTCATCAAGCAGAATGATTCCTAACCCAAATCGAACATGTTTTTAACCCTAACCATACACTGTTCCCTCAATCTAACTTTACAGAAGAGCATGGACAGAGTTCGTCTTGCATTTCATCAATGTATGGGATCTTCCACCTTCTGAGAACCTCAAAGGTCCTTGCAGATTTGATCCTTGGAGAAGATGTAGGCAGCTATGAAGGACCTGAGAGACCAAAAGTCATCTTCTATGGCAAACAACCTGGTCAGGATGAAGGGGTGTGTCTGAGTAAGCCTCTCTCTTCTTAATGTCGAGAAGATGGACCAAACCAGGCCTATGTGGAGAGCTGTTCCCGCAAACTGGTGCAGCCAATTTGGAAAGCAGTATGGAGATTCTTGGGAAAGCTGGGAATGGAACCACAATTTGACCCAGCTATTGCCCTTTTCGGACTATTCCCTGAAGACCTTAAAAGAGTAAACCTCAGGGATACTGCTGTTGTTCATAGCAGTACAATTCACAATTGCTACACTGTGGACCCAACCCCGATGCCCTCTAATAGATGAATGGATAACAAAAATGTGGCATTTATACACCATGGAGTATTATGCAGCACTAAAATATGACAAAATCATGGAATTTTCAGGGAAATGGATGGTACTAGAGCAGATAATGCTTAGTGAAGCTAGCCAATCCCTAAAAAACAAATACCAAATGTCTTCTTGGATATAATGAGAGCAACTAAGACCAGAACAGGGAGGAAGAGCAGGAAGAAAAGATTAACATTAAACAGAGACATGAGGTGGGAAGGAAACGAAGAGAAAAGGGAAATTGCATGATAATGGAGGGAGACCCTCATTGTTACACAAAATTACATATAAGAGGTTGTGAGGGGAATGGGAAAATAAAGAAGGAGAGAAAAGAATTACAGTATATGGGGTAGAGAGAGAAGATGGGAGGGGAAGGGAGGGGGGATAGTAGAGTATAGGAAATGTAGCAGAATTCAACAGTAACTAATAGGGCATTATGTAAAAATGTGAATGTGTAACCAATGTGATTCTGCAATCTATAATTGGGGTAAAAATGTGAGTTCATAACCCACTTGAATCCAATGTATGAAATATGCTATGTCAAGAGCTATGTAATGTTTTGAGCAACCAAAAAACCGAAAAAGAAAGTAGCAATATATATTCCAATCGAAATTCATCATGAAATATATAAAATCCACAGATGCAAAAATATTCATTTTATTGAACATGGATTCATGTATAATGTTATTCAACTAGGAAGCTCACCCATAGGTTGAATTTTCAGTTCCAACAGCGTTTAGGAGGAGTGATCTCTTCTCACAATTTTTATCTGCCAATTCAGCTACCTCACAAGTATGTACGTGTGATACCCAGTAGGACTCTATATGTGCATATAAAAATACATTTGCTGAATAGGCTACAGAGAAAGGGAGACAGGATTCCCATATATGTTAACTTTAAAAACACATGTTTAATTATTTCAACAAAAAATTGACTAGATTTATAACTCCTATACTATATAATGCAAAAGGCAATTCCAACTACAAACCATGCCTACTCTCAACGGCTTGTATTTCTATTCTGTTTGGGTTATTTTTTACCATCATATTAGGATTATTAGTAAGAGTCTGGTATGGTATGGGTTAGTGTCAGGAATTCAGTATTTCAAATGGAAAATTGGAAAATGAATTCAATGTGTATGTAAATATGTGCTACACAAAAATCTTCCCACTCACATCCAGAACAATGCCTTGACATTACCTTCACCCCAAGTTAGACACAATTAGAGTAGAAAAGTGTGAAAATCTGTGAATACATATCTGGAATGGAAAATGCTCGGGAGTTCACATACTTGGAGGTGGTAGAGGAGTTTCCAAAAGTAAGGGACAGTGTAAACACTCCACAAACATGGAGCTCTGAGAGCCTAAAAACTATTTGAAAAACTGCCTCTGAGTTTGGGCACTTGAAATATATGTTGTTGTCAGGAGATTTGGCTTCCTTTGTAGTGAGACCATCAAAGCTGGGTCTGCATCTATGTGACCTGAAGGACATGGTTTCTTATTTTCCAATGAACATGAGGCAGCAGTGCTAAATCCTCTCTTTGTAGTTAAACTGTGGTCACTGTGGGCTAAGTGTCTCCCTGTGTGGACTGTTAAGCCATTTGGTCATCCTCCACTTTTTGTGGTATTTTTGCTGCTGCACTGGGAGTTTGGTATTTGCTTCACAAAATGCAAGGAGCTAACTGGGACACAGTGCTGGAGGGAGTTCTGTCACGTGTGGTGGATGAGGGTCTGCAGGAGAATACACCAACAAGGCTTCTTTCCCACATAAATTGCACCAATAACCATAGCAACCTGATTCTGAACATTTCCCAGAAAGCTTTCCATATAACAAGATGCCTTTACATATAAGGGTCTGCGGGCTGCACCATGTCAGTCACAAGCCATTTGGAAGCCAATGGCAGATCCACATGGCCCCACCATGATGTTTTATCACACACCTGCCCACCCCTGCTCTAGGCCCACTACTCGGCATGCCCCAAATTACTGGCATCTCTGTTCTACACCATTTTCATGAAACCCAGTCAAACAAGGCAATGTCAGGTATACTCATGATCAGCAACAGGAAATCCAAAGTTTCTCCAGTGCCACCTTGTCATGGAATTTCCAAAATTTCATGGTATTTATCTAGCCATTTTGCAAGGATGAAGTTGGAGGCACTGTGGGTTTCAATTCATTCAGGAACCATTAAGTTTTGAGAAAGCTCATTTCAATGAAAGCTCTGGAGAACTCCCACAGGCAAGGCTTCCCAAAGAGTGACCAAAATGCCACATGAAGCCAGGCCAATTGAGATCTACAATGTGAGGTCCATGTGTGTTTTAACTCTCAACTATGGCTGCCAAGTCTTTCAAAATAAAATCATGTGATATGCTAGCTGAGATTCCCAGTGGTCTGTGGAAAGCCACCCTGGGCCTAGATCTCAGTTTCCAAGGGCGACTCTCATGAATGACCTTTTAAAATCCCAACACATTTCATGGAAATACTTCTCTGAGTTTAGTTCCAGAACTTAGTCTCTAAGGAGAATCACACCAGAGTTTGTTCCCAGGTGAACCCAGTCATCCATTCCAACCGCCACAAAAATAACCACAATTAAATCCAAAACACTCCCACATGGCCGTCATCTTCTTCCATATAGACACTCATCATTATGTCTTGCTGAAGGTTACTATGAGGGTCACAGCCCAAGAAAGTGTCCAAAATAAGCTCAATTGCCCCTCATTTGCTTAAAATCACGGTGGCCTGGGCACTTTTCCTGTGAATCAGGAGTGATGAAATATTCCTGCTGTTAAAGTGTTCCACTTCTCCAATTTGAGTCCTACGTGCTGTCAGGTATATATTCTTTTTTCTGATTTGGAGTCATGAGAAAACCGAAGCACCTATGGGCTAGCCTCTTCAGGGATTTGAAGAACTCATTTGACCCAAATGATTCCTATTCTCACTTGATGAAGGTCAGGAACCTAACACAAGAAGGCAAAAAATTCATCCACAATGACTTCTCTTTTGGCCATTTTTGTTTTGGAAAAACATGGGATCTTTCTTTAGATTCATCAGGTGCTGAGAATCTAAGCCACAACCTCACACAAGGACAAGAGGCTGATTCAGACACATCCTATGCCAAAGCAATTAAGCAAAGAGCCACAGGTGATGCTCATTCTTTTCCATATGAAAACAGTTTTCATCAGGCTTCACAAATGTGTGGCCTGAGGCAATGACCTTCCTGAAATTTAGGTTAATAGAAACCTAAGTAAGCAAATGGCCCAAAGCAGGGTTTCTCCACTGAGAATTTACTGGTCACACTGATATCTGAGTTTTCTGAGATGCTCCCATTTCTTCAGCTATCCAGTACATGGCCATGTCACAGAGCCTTCTGGTGATACATGAGCCTATTCTGGAGAGTGGCCAGAATTCATGAAGAAAACAGGAACTTAGGGAGATAGTAGGTTTTGCCCATTCATAAGGCAAGCTGCAGTCCATTCATCAAATGGGCAAGATGAATGCTGGGAAGCTTTCTACTAGAGACAACACATCCATTAATGCATTCTCTTTTCTAATGTCTGCAACCACGGATACAGTGGGATACACAGATATAGAAACACTCACCATGTCAAAAGACTTTCTAGAAACAGTCCACTCCAAACCAAACAAACCGCCTTTCCTACCTATTCTCAGAACATGAGAAAACACCACAAACTCACACCCACAACAGCAAAGGCACCTCCTTCCCCCAAGTAGGTCTGTGACGATCCGGAGTGTCTTCTGACTGGTGGACCATATAATGTTCCCCCGAAATGGCCTGTCCTGTCTCAGATTTGGTCTCCTTGGCCAACTCTGTGAAGTTGTCAGGTGCCAGCGGTGAGCCACTACCTGCTTTCTCAGGATAGGCCTCTCTTCAGAGCTCTGCTGGCATTTGTCCATCCTCACATCAGTAGGTACCAAGAAAGACTGACTCTGTCCTTGGGAAAAGCAAACAAGTTAGCCCACTGGCACTTGGACTGGGACTGGCTCTGGGTGCTTGGCTTCCTGGATCCCAAGTTCAGAGAATTCTATCACCAAGGAAGTGAGGTAAGGTCATTTCCTTCAGGAACTGAATGAGGTCACTGCTTTGGTAACCACTTTGTCCTAACAGTTGCATCCAAGGTTCCCATGAGATGGCGGCTGCCCCTACATACTGTAACATATTCAGAAGTTAGAATTGTATATCAACCATAGGAACTTGGGAACTGCTATGCACACAGGCCTGGTTTGGTCTATCTTCTCTACAATAAAAAGAGAGAGGCTGATTCAGACACATCAATTCATCCTGAAAAGGTTGTTTGCCATGGAAGATGACTATTGCTCCCTCAGGTCCTACACTGCTGCCTACATCTCCAAGGATCATTTCTCCATGGATCTTTGAGGTTCTCATCAGGTGGAAGGTCACCTATATTCCTATATTGTAAGACCAACTCTCTCCCAGCTTTTTGGTATGTTATATTAAGGGTAGAGTTTATGGTTATGTGTAATAACAGCTTTGATTTGGGTTAGGAATCATTCTGTGGAATGAATAATGTTATTGGCAACCTGCGGTATTTACAAGAGTATATAGGTGACATCTAAGTATGAAATCAAAAATTTAGGTAAGATTTGAAACCCAGAAAGGCATTGGGCCCTTTAGTGGGATACTTAGCTTTGAATTATGTGCTGCACATTTGTGTCAGATAAATCAATATACAGAGGCATAGGACCTTGTACCTTGGATGATTGAATGTTGAAGAGAACATCCAGTCAAAAAGAGATAGTCAGTAGAATTAAGAACGTAGTCAATAGGCTTAGAAAGAAGAGTGAGTATAGGATTTGGAACAAAAGTTCTTTAGCAATAGGGTTTTGGGTAGAGAGTGAATGTAAATGTGAGCACATGTGAAGAGTCAGTCAAAATGACGAACTGGGAATAACATGTAGGAAAGCAGATATCAATAGAGACATTAGGAAATCAAGCAAAGTATAAAGAGAGTGATAGGATTAGACATTTTCAACAGGCTTGAGGTTGAATATATAATCTTAAGAAGAAACAAATATGTAGTCATCAATTGGATTGACATTTGAGAGCATTAGGCAACCTGGACATGGATGTATTTAGTAATCCATGTTCACTTTCCATTTAGGCTTTGGTACAATCATAAGTGTGACCTTTGCTTTTTGTGTCCAGAATATTCTGTGATATAATGTATATGTGGATCAGATGTCATGAGTATTTCTTCCACCATTTCTAGGAGCAATATTTTGAAGACGTATAAATTAGTATGGGGGTAGAAATAGGTGTACCTTGTATTTATGAATACAGAGTTAATGCATGAATAGACCATACTGTGAATAAATAGTATAACTGGATCCACTTTAAATAATTGATTGAAGTGATATCTGAAAATACATAAGAAATGTTATATTGATATAATATCATTCATTCCAACCAGTTATATATCTAATGTTCATCTTAGGGTTATGGTTTATCATGAAGGCTGTTTGAGTTTTGTTTCAAAAGTGATTATGGAAATCAAAAGTAATGTGTTTGGAAAGAAGTCTCATGAAAAGATCAGTCAAGAAACATAGAGAAATACATGAGTTCTGGAGCAGGAAGTGATTGAAAGTGAAACAAAGGCCTATAAATTTGCTAAATAGTGGATGAAATATATATCCTATGATGTGCATAAACTGAAGAAATAGTAATGTACCAGTGTTGAATAAAAATGAACGTCAAAATACACATCATGTCCCATAGGAATCTAGTTGCATTGATGTTAAACTAGGTCAGTTACTGCAGAAATATTAGAATTTGTATGCACCTTTCACTGAAGTTAGTTTTCAGTACTAGGAAACAAATATGTATTTCAGGTTGATGAATATTTCTGAGAATAATCTTGTAAAAAGTTGATTATTAATCCACATACATGAACATGAATGAATTTGGGGAGTGTATATAAGACTCATAAATTTCATATTTTGAAAAATCTGGAGAGTGTGTGTGTGTGTGTGTATATATATATATATATATATATACACAAACAAAGACAGACATTAAAAAGTAGCAATATATATGTCAATCGAAATTCACCATGAAATTTATATCATTCACAGATCCAAAAACATTCATTTTACTGAACATGGATTTATGTATAATGTTGTTCAACTAGGAAGCTCACCCATAGTTTGAATTTTCAGTTCCAAAAGCGTTTAGGAGGAGTGATTTCTTCTCACCATTTGTATCTGCCAAGTCAGGCACCTCACAAAGATATACGCGTGTTATCAGGTAGGATTCTATATGTGCATATAAAAATACATGTGCTGAATAGGATACAGAGAAAGCGAGAGAGGAATTCACATATTTATTAACTTTAAAAACACATGGAGAACTATTTCAATTAAAAGTTGACTAGATTTATAACACCTACCCATTATCTTGCAAAAGGCAAGTCCAATATACACCATGCCTCCTCTGAACTGCTTGTATTTCAATTCTGTTTGGGTTATTTTTCTCCATCATATTAGTATTAGTAGTTAGAGTCTAGTAGGGTATGGGTTATTGTCAGGGATAAAGTATTTTGAATGGAAAATTGGAAAATGAATCCAATGTGTATGCAAATATGGGGTATTCAATAATCTTCCCACTCTCATCCAGAACAATGCCTTGACATTACCTTTGCCCCAAGGAAGACACAATTAGAGGACAAGAGTTAGAAATTCTGTGAATACATTTATGGAATGGAAAATGCTCAGGAGTTCACAACCTTGGAGGTGGTAGAGGAGTTTCCAAAAGTAAGGAACAGGGGTGATCACCCAACCTGATCTTTCATTAATATTGGGAGCCATCTTGCCACAAAGCCATGGAAAGATAATTTTTGCTTTACTATAAATTACTGCAAATTCTGAACCTGATTGGAATGCCTGCCCATTCCTTGAACTCACCCATGCCTAGAGTTCCGACCATATCGCAGCCCTCTCTGAAACTTTAGTGACACCTCATAAATATTGGCCTTCCCTGGCCAGACAACGACCCTCTCTGAGGCTCTAATGGTCTTCATAATTTCTGATGCTGGGGCAGCGAAAAAAATGTGAACTACAATTAGTGTGATGCTTGTCAAAGTTCTGTTTTCTGAAACTTCCTTTTTGTGTAACTTTTTGGGCTATAAAGCTGGGGTGTAGGAAAGGTGGGGACGCTGTCTTTTTTCCACCGTTTTGAGAAGGAGAGTCAGCCTGGCTGGTTGAACTAATAAGCTTGCCTTAATTTGATTTTAATTGGGGTCAGTGGTTTTTTCTTGCGTCCTGGTCTAACATTTTGGAGTTCCTCAGCGAGATGACCCAACCAGATCACAAGACCAGACTGCTGGAAATTATGAAGCTGGCCTTTCCTCCAGGACTCAGATCTGGAAAGCCAAGTTCCAAGGCCTTGGAGTGAGCCTTTGGTCCGGGGAGCACTGCACTGAACCATCACACTAAAACTATTAGCAAGCACCTGGTGGAGGAAGCCTCCATAGGTAAGTGGTGCCATTATAACATCTGATATCCGGTTAAGTGAGATGTCTTCTGATGACAGAGAGGTGGCCTGGGGAAGCTCACATATACTCCTGTCCTGGACAGTAACAAGAATTGTCCTGTCCTCTGTTCTGTTCTGTAGGGAATTTCTCTGAAAGAGTAGAAAGGTGCAGCCAGGCATGCAGGAGCTCCTACCTCGGAGCTTCAGCAAGACGTTGCATTGCTCCTCTGTTTTTCTGTATCTTCGCCAGGTTTGTGTTTCTTTGTGTTTTGTTCTGTGTTTTATATGTTTTTGTTTGTTTGTTTTTGTGCATCTTGTTGTGTGATTTCTGTGGTTAAAAACTTAAGGATATTGGATGTAAAAATGGATAATAAAGCAAGTAAGCCTGACACCCCTTTGGACTGTGCTCTAAGGAACTGTGATGAAGTTTACACCCCTTTGTTAAGCAGGATAAGAGAAGCCCCTAGCTGGCTGCCTGGAGCCCACCCACTGCACAGGGCAATGCCTGCTGGTGACCTAAAAACAGAGTATCTCCCAGGTTAACAATGGAAACTTTTTTAAAACCCCTTGTCGCTCCAGATCAAGAGAGTCACAACTTTTGGGCAGAGTTCCCTGTGTTTATGCTTTGTTAGCAAAGCAGTAAACTTCCCTTTTTATTTTTCTCAAACCCTTTCCTCATTATTAAATAGGTATTAATTCGCTTCAAGGTCAGGAACCAAACTTTAAGTTACAAATTTTGATAAACACCCCCCCAACGCCCAGGAACTTTTTGAAAGCTGACTACTGAAATGTTAGGAGATGGAGCGTGCTTGGGGTGGAACCAAACCAGAGGTGCTAATCCTGTAAGTAAAAGGAGGGACTGAGGGACTCCCAGCAGCTGCCAAAGCCCTGTTGCTTCAGGGAATTCCCTCTTTACTTCCCTGCACTGTAAAAATTATGCCACCCCTGTCTTCTTAAAAAACAGAAAAAGTAAAAGGGACACTAAATGCAGTAAAGTCACCATGGAAACACTTGATATTACATTTCAGGTTGCCACTCTGTGAAAACATCTGATCCTCTTGTGGGGACATCTATCTTGCCACTGGTGTAGGAGATTTTTCTCTTATCTGCTCTGTTTTTAAGGCTTCTGTCTGTCAGCCATTGTCTGGAGCTCCTTTCTGTCTGTCTTGTGTCTTTGTTTCTGGCCCTTTAAGACATGTGGAATAATGTGCTGATATTATAAATTGTTTCTTGGGAATGATCTTAGCTCAATGTGTGTTTTAATGATGATGTTTTATTGTAACAATCTGGTATCTGAATGGGTTTTTGAAGCATTGCTCAATCTTGCAGTTAAAAGTCGGGTTTAGGGAAATGTTTAGTTTATGATTTCAGATAATTCATGCCAGATAACTTAAATTCTTATGATGGAAAACTAAAGAACTCTACTTCCAAGTTGGCAAGTAACTTCCCAAACATTCAGTTTTGTTTTTCACTAATTTTGAATTGGGTAGACTGGGAAAATGTCACAGTGTGTACCAGTGCATTCATTTGGACAAGGATAGTAAATCATAGTAAGGTATCTGTTGACAAAACAAGATGTAAAGATATAAAATTTTGTGAATTTTATCTTAAAATTGTATCAAATTTCAACATCCGAATCTGAAAATTATGGTTAAAATGCCTTAGGCCTGAGGTGTCTGCTCAGAATAGCAGTTTTTTCCTCCTCCTTCCAGACCTCAGCCAGGACTTATGTTGAAATTCAAATGAAAGAAGCCTGCAAGCTCAGTAGGAGACTGATCTGAGGCCTAAGGGGGGAAAAAAGTTGAATGGTATGGTATTTACGAATTACTGGCCAGTCATTTTTTCCAGGACTCTAATTTTTTTCCTTAGATTCTGTATTTTTTTTTTGAGCTCATGATTTTGATCATACAGACCTAGGTTAATGTTTTTCTGATCATTTCTATCCTTGACCAACAGTGGAGTTTTTGAAACATTTCAGTGGAGATTTCACCTGCAAAAAGCTACAAGGCCTTTACTATTATTATGTGTGCACACATTTGTTATGTGTTGTATGTCTATATATACATATATCCGTATATCATATTGATGATATACAAATTAACATATATATGGAGCACTCATAAAAAAAGCACTCATAAAAACAAATTTTAAAAAGTGGATTCAAAGAACTTAAATTCACCTGATTTGATTGGTTCAATTTAAATTGGATAAACAGATAAAAATAAATGTCTTTAAATTTAAGCTTACAAGTTTTTCTAGGTGTTCAAAAATCTAATAAAATATTAATGCCGACAAAAGGTCTAATATGCCTTGGTTCTAGGACTTTTCCTTCAACAAAAAATCGCTTACACTGTTCAATACATTTGTCTAATATTTTGAAAAATAAGTAATGTAAATTTGATATGGGATTACTCATTCAAGAGTACTTTTGTTAGATATCTGGTTGATTTACTAAGGTCTGTATAAGTTTGTCCTAAAGTCTGTATAAGATTGTAAAAATCAGTCATGTGTTAAAGAGACAAAAATTTCTTAAACATAAGTTTACCCATAACATTGTGTTTATTAAGTTTTATTTTTTCTAGAGCTAGCAACCATAAAAATTAAACAACTGATTAAATAAGAACTGTTATTTTAAAGCACTGTACTGCCATTTCTTTAAAAGCTAAACTTGGTTAATGTAGAAACATCAATGCAGTTGTGATGCTATTAATGTGCTTATATCTTCCAGGTATACAAGTCTGTAAGGTAGAAACTTTAAAACAGCATTACATCAAGCTGGTGTTCTGAAGTTGTATGGTAAAAAAATATATTGGGGATTTATTTACCTGAAATCAATAAGATATGTAAACTTTTATGTTACTTTTTACGTTGGGGAACAATTTATATGTATTTTTAAGTTAATGAGAGCCTAATCTATGTAAAGGTTAAAAAGTTTCAGCCTTTCTTTAATTAATGTTTTAAATGTTATATCATATGGTGTTAACTAATGTTCATGTGACCTCAAAAAATTTATGTAAACTTTGTAAAATGATATTTTCAAAACAAAGATTAGCTTTAGAACTAAAACACTTAAGATTTATAATGAGCACTGCCTTACCTGAGATAAGGCTCTGTGTCCCATCTTACTATATGTGAGAATGACTACGAAAGCAGTAGGTCAGATGTTATTTCATTTAAAGTTATGTTCAAAAGTTTTTTTTTTTTTGTTTTTTGTTTTTTTTTTCGGTCAAGATCACTAGCATCTCAAAAAGGGGATGTAATCTATAACTCAGCAAAAAAATTCAGGGTAGCTATTACAAGAACTGAGTATGTTTACTCTTGTTAATTTTATTTTGTAATTTCCTTATAGGTGACATAAAGATTTCCTGTTAGTGTTTTACAGAAGTGTTGCTTTAAGAACACAGCATGGGTTAATTTAAGATAATAACCCATCACCTACAAGACAGACAGAATAATACAGATCCCAATTAATAAAAAGTTAAATAATTTTAAATTATAGACATGAAAGCCCAGTACTCTTAATATAAGGCTGTTAAAATTTATTTGATGGATGTTTAAGATTAGGATTTAAAATTAAAGTTAAATGAAAAGGGACAATAAAACTAATATTTGGCTCTTGCCCTCTGAGTCAGTCTGTATCCAGAGAACAGCGGACTTCTCTAAAGAGCTTTGCAACTCTGAACCACATAACCTCCTGATCAGGGAGATTAATAAGACCACTGGAGAACGGAAAGCCAATCAGTGCATTGCTACAAAGAGGATAGTCATCAGAGAAGGGAGATATCCCTGATGCTTCCAAGGGAAGCCACATGGTCAAGGAAGACCTGGACCCACCTAGCGCAAATGGCACTAGCAGAACTGAGAAGCTGCTCTCAATTTTCCCCAAGAATGACTCCCAAAAAAGCTCAGCTGACTGTTCACAATATAGAGAAACAAAAGTCAGTTTGACTGCTTCATATTAAACACTTAGAATAGACAGTTAAAAACAAAATACAGCCATTCCTGGGCATTTTATATAATAATAGTAATAATAATATATTATGGTATTCACTTCATGTTAGCCTCCCCAAATAAGTAAGACTGGAGACTACAAAGAAGGATTCTCAGACAGGAATGCCTGATAACTATAAAATGAGACTATCAAAAGGATCTGCCAGAGGCAGAAGTTTTTAGTTTAAGGCCTACAGATATTCTTAAGCTAAACACAGAGGCTTGGTATTTGTAAGTATGATTATCCAGCCCTGAGTAAGAGAATTAAAGGTGTCTCTATTAGACACAGAGGTCATACTAAAAGGATTTTGCAAGATCAGATGACATTAAATTATTAAACTGTATCTTATGGGGAGGGACAACTGTAACACTAAAAGTTAAATATTAAGTTAACAGTCCTGATAACTGGGGATATTAAAGGCTTGTGAGGGAACTTCTATACAGTGACATGTTCCAGCTGCTGCAACATTTATTCAGTACTCATGTTTTTTGTTTCTCTCATAGAAGAACCCATTCCCAGATGACTTTACAACCTGTTCTTCCACAACCAGACTTCAAACCGAACTGACTTCGAAACAGCATGGTACTGGTACCAAAAGAGGCGGGTGGACCAATGGTACAGAATAGAGGACACAGAAACCAATCCACAAAACTACAACTATCTTATATTCAATAAAGGGGCTAAAAACATGAAATGGAAGAAGGATAGCATCTTCAACAAATGGTGTTGGGAAAACTGGAAATCCATATGCAACAAAATGAAACTGAATCCCTTTCTCTCACCATGCACTAAAGTTAACTCAAAGTGGATCAAGGAACTTGATATCAAATCAGAGACATGGCGTCTGATAGAAGAAAAAGTTGGCTATGATCTACATACTGTGGGGTCGGGCTCCAAATTCCTCAATAGGACACCCATAGCACAACAGTTAATAACTAGAATCAACAAATGGGACGTACTCAAACTAAAAAGTTTTTTCTCAGCAAAAGAAACAATAAGAGAGGTAAATAGGGAGCCTACATCCTGGGAACAAATCTTTAGTCCTTACACTTCAGATAGAGCCCTAATATCCAGAATATACAAAGAACTAAAAAAAATAAACAATGAGATAACAAATAACCCAATCAACAAATGGGCCAAGCACCTAAACAGACACTTCTCAGAGGAGGACATACAATCAATCAACAAGTATATGAAAAAATGCTCACCATCTCTAGCAGTCAGAGAAATGCAAATCAAAACCACCCTAAGATACCATCTCACTCCAGTAAGATTGGCAGCCATTAGGAAGTCAAACAGCAACAAGTGCTGGCGAGGATGTGGGGAAAAGGGTACTCTTGTACATTGCTGGTGGGACTGCAAATTGATGTGGCCAGTTTGGAAAGCAGTATGGAGATTTCTTGGAAAGCTCGGAATGGAACCACCATTTGATCCAGCTATTCCCCTACTCGGTCTATTCCCTAAAGACCTAAAAAGAGCACACTATAGGGACACTGCTACATCCATGTTCATAGCAGCATAATTCACAATAGCAAGACTGTGGAACCAACTTAGATGTCCTTCAATAGACGAATGGATAAAAAAATGTGGCATTTATACACAATGGAGTATTACTCTGCATTAAGAAAAGACAAAATCTTAGAATTTGGAGAAAAATGGATGGCATTAGTACAGATTATGCTAAGTGAAGCTAGCCAATCCCTTAAAAACAAATGCCAAATATCTTCTTTGATATAAGGAGAGTAACTAAGAACAGAGTAGGGACAAAGAGCATGAGAAGAAGATTAACATTAAACAGGGATGAGAGGTGAAAGGGAAAGGGAGAGAGAAGGGAAATTGCATGTAAATGGAAGGAGACCCTCAGGGGTATAAAAAATTACATAGAAGAGGAAGTGAGGAAAAAGGAGGAAAAATATAAGGGGGAGAAATGAATTACAGTAGAGGGGGTAGAGAGAGAAGAGGGGAGGGGAGGGGGGAGGGGGGATAGTAGAGGGTAGGAAAGGCAGCAGAATACAACAGACACCAGAATGGCAATATGTAAAACAATGGTTCTGCAACTGTTGTGATTCTGCAATCTCTATATGGGGTAAAAATGGGAGCTCATATCCCACTTGAATCAAAGTGTGAAATATGATATATCAAGAACTATGTAATTTTTTGTACAACCTACAATAAAAATTAATTAAAAAAAAAGAAATACAAGGAGTTCAACTGGGACACAGTGCTGGAGTTAGTCCTGTCACTTGTGGTGGGTCAGGGTCTGCAGAAGAATGCACCAACCAGGCTTCTATCCCACATAGCTAACCCCCTTGACCATAGCAACTGGATTCTGAACATTGCCCTGAAATATCTCCATATAACAAGATGCCTTTAATGGAGTGGTTTCAGACATATTAGTGATTCCTGTCTGCATCATGTCAGCCACAATTCATTTGGAAGTCAATGGCAGATATATATGGCCCGACCACAGATGTTTCATCACAAACCTTCACACAAAAGCTCTGGACCCACTACTCAGCAGGCCCCAACATACTGGCATCTCTGTTCTAAACCATTTTCATGAAACCCAGTCAATCAAGGCACTCTCTGGTATACTCATGATCAGCAACAGGACATCCAAATATTCTCCAGTTGCAGGTGGTCATGGGAATTTCAAAAATTTCAGAGTATTTATCTAGCCATTTCCTATGATGAAGTTGGAGAAACTGTGGGTTTCAATTCATTAAGGAACCATTAAATTTTGAGGAAGCACATTTCAAGGAATACTCTGGAGAACTCTCACAGGCAAGGCTTCCCAAAGAGTGGAAAAAAGGTCACATGAAGCCAAGCCAATTGAGGTCTACAATGTGAGGTCCATGTGTGTTTTGACTCTCAACTATGGCTGCCAAGTTTTTCAGAATAAAATCATGTGATATCCTGCTGAGATTCCCAGTCTGCTGTGGAAAGCCACTCTGGGCTTAGATCTCAGTTTCCAAGGGCGACTCTCATGCGTGGCCTCGTTAAATTCCAACACAATTCATGGCAATACTTCTCTGACGTCAGTTCCATAACGCAGTCTCTAAGAGGAATCACACCAGAGTTCAAGCCCCGGTGGATTCAGCCATCTCTTACAACCACCACACAAATGACCACAATTAAAACTAAATCACTCCCACATGGCCCTCATCTTCTTCCACATAGACACTCATCATGAACTCTGGCTGGAGGTTTCCATGAAGGGCACAGACAAATACACTGTTCAAAATAAGCAGCCTTGCCCCTCATTTGCCTAAAGTCAGGGTGGCCTGGACACCCTTCCAGTGAACCAAGAGTGATCAAATAGGCCTGCTCTATATCTGCTCCGCTTCTCAAATTTGAGGGCTAATGACTGTCTGGTATAGATTCTTTATGTGAATTGGTTTCATGAGAAAACCCAAGCACCTATCGGCTAGCCTCTGCAGGGCTTTGAAGAACTGACTTGACCCAAAGATCCCTATTCTCACTTGATTTAGCTCAGGAAGCTTACAGAGGAAAGCGAGAGACTTCATCCACAATGACTGCTCTTTTGGCCATTTTGGTTTTGGATGCACACTTGGAAACTTTCTTTAGGTCCATCAGATGCTGAGAATCTAAGCCACTGCTGTCACACCGGGCCAAGTGGCTGATTCAGACTCATCCCTTTCCAAAGCAATTAAGCAAAGAGCCACAGGTGATGCCCATTCATTTCCATTTGAAACCTGTTTTCTTCAGGCTTCACAAAGGGGTGGCCTGAGGCAAAGACCTTCCTGACATTCAGGGTAATAGAAACATAAGTAAGCAAATGGCCCAAAGCAGGGTTTCTCCACTGAGACTTTACTGGTCACACTGATAACTGAGTTTTCTGAGATGCTCCCATTCCCTTCAACTATCCAGTACATGGCCATGTCACAGACCTTGGAGGTGGTACATATCTTGGACACCAAACCATAAGGCTACTCTGGAGAGTGGCAAGTATTCAGGAGGAAAAGAGGAACTTAGGAAGATAGTAGGTGTTCCCCATCCATAAGGCAAGCCGCTCTACATTCTTAAATTGGGCAGGATGAATGCTGGGAAGCTTTCTACTAGACAGGACACAACCATTGATGCATTTGCTTTTCAAATGTCTACAACACGGATACAGTGGGATACACAGACATAGAAACACTCGTGTTGTCAAACGACTTTCTAGAAACTTTCCAGTCCAAACCTACAAACTGCCTTTCCTACCTATTCTCAGAACATGAGATAAAACCACAAACTCACACCGACACCCACAACGGCACCTCCTTTCCCCAAGTATGTCTGTGACTATCCTGAGTGTCCTCTGACTGGTGGGCCATACTATGTTCCCCTGAAATGGCCTGTCTTGCCTCAGATCTGGTCTTCTTTGCCAACTCTTTGAAGTTGTCAGGAGCCATGGTTGAGCCACTACCTGCTTTCTCAGAAAAGTCCCTCTTCAGAGCTCTCCTGGAATTTGGCCATCATCACATAAGTAGGTACCAAGAAAGACTGATTCTGTCCTTGGTAAATCCAAACAATTGAGACCACTGGGACTAGGACTGGGACTTGCTCTTGGTGGCTGGCTTCCTGGTCCCAAGTTCAGAGAGTTCCATCACCAAGGAAGTGTGGTAGGTCACTTCCTTTAGCAACTGAATGAGGTCACTGCCTTGGAAAACCACTTTGTCCTAGCAGTTGCTTCCAATGGTCCCATGAGATGGAGGCTGCTCCTACTTCCTGTGACACTTTCACAAATTAGAATGGTATATCAACCATAGGCACCCAGGAAAAGCTCTGTATACAGGCCTGGTTTGGTCCATTTCATCTACATTAAGAAGAGAGAGGCTGATTCAGACACATTCCTTCATTCTGACCAGGTTGTTTGACATGGAAGTTGACATGGAGTTGACTTTTGCTCTCTCAGGTCCTTCTTAGGTGAAAAGGTCAGTCAAAAGTCGGAGGAAAAGACCATCAAGAGACTGTCTCATGTCACAGCAAAGGGTTTATTGGGAGTCCAGCATGCTGGGGCTCAGAGCTAACTTCAGAGGAGCAAAGAACAAAGAGCCCCAAGAACAACTTGAGCAGAGTTTATATACATTCTTTAGAGAGGGCAGGGACTTTACATACATCATATCCTCTTTTAGAAAATCAACACATAGCACGGGAAAATCAAATAACAACTCTAAAACATGATTAGTACATTCATTGGCGGGAAGAGGTCGGGTAGGGGGTGATTGGTTAGCCCTGAAAAGGGGTATACGTTTAAACTGATTGGTTGAATCCCTGAGATGTATATGTGGTGAGCTGCACGGTTTCTGGAAAGGGGTTGTTAAGTAACTAGGTGGTCAGGGAAGATTTCAACACACATCTAATTGGCAGTTCCGGGAAATGTCTTAACTGCCACAGGAATTTCAGGTTCCGAGTGCAGCTTGGAAACTTTAAAAAACCTGGTTCTATGTTTCAATTTCAATTTCTTTTATTCGTTCATTTCCCACTCCTTTTTCTTACTACTTTTAATCTTAAACGTAATAAATCATAATTATTGTGGGGTCTCACATTCTATTTCTGCCAGTGGACCGTATTTCTGTCTGATAACAATGAGTTTTTCCTGCCCAATTTGAGCCTGGAGAAAGGAAACTATGTGGTTAAGCAAACAAGGTCCTACAGTTAGCAACACCATAAGGATGATCAAGGGTCCAGCTAAGTCTGATAGGAGTGTAGTTAACCAGGGGGACTGGGTAAACCATAACTCAAACCACCCTAGTTGAATCTCCCTATCTTTCTGGTGCTCTTCAAGGCATTTTCTCAATTTACTCATGGATTCTTTTACAACTCCAGTATGGTCAGCATAAAAACAACATTTTTCTCTCAGTGCAGCTCAGAGGCCCCCCTCACTCATGAAGAGGAGGTCTAATCCTCGCCTGTTCTTTAAAACAACTTCAGAGAGAGAAGTTAAGGATTCCTGCAAAGCTGTGATGGTGGTCTCTAACGTCTTCAAGTCTTTATCTATTGCTGTTTCTAATCGGGCCATTTGTTGTGACCCACATATAGTAGCAGCTGTTCCCATACCCACTCCTGCAGCAGCTCCTATCCCCAATAGGATGGCGGGAGTAAGGGACACTGGCTCCCCGCAAAATCGGGTTGTTTCTCCCCCTAGTAGACCTTCAAATGATTCTACATCATAATAGAGCACCCTGGGGAGTATCTGCACCATTACACAATAATTTACAGAGATGTCAAATACCTGGGCTGAAATGCAAGGAGTTCTGACTGTTTGGAGTTCAGTACAATAAAGGTTCCTTTAATTAGTTCCCAGGGGGAGGAGTCAGCTGTACTCTGGACTGGGGAAGTAGGCAAAGACGGAAACTGGGAAGTATGAGATGGTAGAGGGGTTCTGGTAGATCTAGCCATGGGAGGTTTAGGAGGCTTAATTCCTGGGTTGAGGGGATTGGGCTCTATTGCTGTGATATTTTCTTCCTTTTTCAGCCGGATGGTGAACCAGTGACCAAAGTCATAACGAGGGCCATATATATAGAATCGCATTCCCCACGTATTTCTCATAGGCCATGCTGTTCCGAGGTAGCCCCTTCCTTTGGAATTGAAAGTTAAAATGAGGGGGTAACATAGACTATTCTTTCCACAGTGAGTTTTTGACACCACTTGGCTAGCAGCACATTTCTTGGGATCAATCAAGGTGTCATTTCTTTCTTCCTGAATCGTACTGTCGGGGGAGTTTGGGTTCCACCATGCAGCTCCCGTTTGTTCACAACCCCAAGATCTACAATAAAAGTCACTGGGTCCTGTACAGGTTTGGGCCTGTTTGCGACTTCGGAAATCAGCTGGGCACACATAAAAATCAAGATTGGCTAGTTTACACCTGAGCTGCGGAAGATGATATCCATAATTCATGGGTGAAGGTGGTCTATGTTGCCCTGGTTTGGGGTTGAGTGGGATCTCTGTGGGGGTCCTCTATGTCAGGGAGATCCCAGTCAGACAGGCCTATGGCAATCTGACAAATATCCGGGTGGAGAGATGGCCACCAAGTCCATATGGTGGCTGTATGTGAAATAGACCACACTACTTGCCCAGTAGGATTTATAACTTGCCATTGTTGCTGAACAAGCTGATGGGGATTAGGACTGCTGGTGGTCAGGGGAAGAATCCGTAGCCCTACCCACATGACAGACACACAACTTGAGACGGTTACCAGTCTGTTCCAGTTTCCAGCCAGAGTCCGGACAGGGCGCAGGCTTGAGATGGGAGGCATGGATCCAGGCAGTGATCCCATCCACTTTCACCACTGTGGTTGTTATAAGCAGCACCTGGTATGGTCCTTTCCAGCGGGGTTCCAGGGATGACACCTAATGCCATCTCATGTAGATGAAGTCTCCCACTTGATATCGATGTGGGGTTCCCTCATCTCCAGGCTGATAAGCAGTGGCCAACTGTTTCCACAGGTATCGCTGGGTGCTGGGTTTGTTCAAGGGCTTTAAGTCTGTCAAGAAAGAGTGTGTGAAAGGAATCATTAAGTCTCAGAGTTGGGGTTAGGTCCCTTACTGGAGGAGGGGGACCATAGAGAATTTCATAAGGGGTGAGTTTACACAAAGAGGCAGAGGGTGTTTTTCTTGCACAAAACAGTGCTTAAGGTAGGAGCAGAGTTCAATTTTTTATGCCGGTCTCCAAGCTTTTTTCGTTAAGGTCTCTTTGATGGTTCTATTCATCCTTTCTACCTGTCCTGAGCTCTGGGGTCTATAAGCACAATTTAACTTTCAATTAATCCCCAGGGTCTTGGCGAATCCCTGACTTACCTGGGCCACGAATGCCAGTCCATTATCAGACCCTATTACCTTAGGCAGGCTGAACCTTGGAAAAATGTCTTATAGAATCTTTTTGACCACCCTCTGAGCCTTTTGTTTCTTCATGGGGAAGGCTTCAAACCATATTGAAAAAGTATCTACAAAGACTAGAAGATATTTAAGTCCCTACCTTGCTGGCTTAATTTCAGTAAAGTCCACTTCCCAGAATTGTCCTGTTCTGGTTCCTCGTAAGCGCTTTCCTGCAGGAAGCTTGGATGGGTAACCATTAACTAACTGGCAGACTTGACAAGCTCTAGTCACCTGCTCAGCTATTTCTTTCCTCTGTGAGTCAGTCAATAATAAGTCCTTTCTCCGGTCCTTTAGAAGTGCCTATAACTTTTTTCAGCCTAAGTGGGTGAGTTGGTGTACGTCTTTGACATAAAGGTGGGCTTTTTGAAATAGTAAACTTGGCTCTGAAGGGTCCCAGAGTCCTGTATCTGTCTCCTCAGATGATAAGTTGCCTGAATGTTCCAGTGCGGCCAAATCTCCTGATTGTTGTTCCCCCCAGTGTGGAAAAAGTTACCAGAGTCACTACGTTTAGGGCTGCCAATTAAGCTTCCTCATCTGCCCTTCTGTTTCCAACCGCCATGGGGTCATTTCCATTCTGGTGCCCTGGACAGTGCACTATACCTAGTTCCTTAGTGCTCTGCACTGCTGAGAGAAGGTGGAGGATCTCATCTTTGTTCTTTATTTCTTTCCCAGCAGAGGTCAATAGCCCCCTTTGCTGGTAAATAGCCCTGTGCACATTAGCATTGGCAAATGGATAGCGGCTATCAGTGTATATGGTGGCCCTTTTGCCTGTTGCTAGTTCCAATGCTTTCGGAAGGGCAATCAGTTCTGCCTTTTGGATTGATGTCTTTTCTGGGAGACCAGAGGATCAGATGACATTAGTTTTGCTAACTATTGCTGCTCCAGCCCGCCGCTTACCATCTTGGAGGAAGCTGCTCTCGTCTGTAAACCATACGACTTCTGGGTGAGGCAGTGGCTGGATCTTTCAAGTCTCATCCTATACTGGTTTCCTCTGCCAGTATGTGTTGACACTCATGAGTGATGGGTTCTGATGATTCTTCTGGCAGCAGTGTACCCAGGTTGAGTGGAGCAGGGGGTCCCAGAGTTATTCTGTCTTTGCTAATCCAGAGGCTCTGGTAGTGGTTTATTCTGGAGTTTGATAGCCACCTCTCTGGAGGCTGACAGATGATGCTCTCCAGGGCATGGGAGGCTATAATGGTTAGCTTCTGTCCCAACGTTCATTTATGAACATCTTTTTTTAGAAGGGCTGCCGCTGCTATCGCTCTTAAGCAATTTGGCCACCCGCTAGCCACTGGGTCCAATTTTTTTGATAAGAATGCTACCGGCCTTTTTCAAGGTCCCAAAGTCTGAGTGAACACTCCCAGTTCTATTCCTTTCGTTTTCTCGATGTAGAGAGTGAAGGGTTTTTCTACTTCTGAGAGTGCTAAAGCTGGAGCAGATAGCAGTGCCTTTTTTTGACATTATCAAAAGCTTTTTGGTGCTCAGGGGTCCATTTGAAATGGGCATCCCCATTTATAAGCGGGTATAAAGGTGCAGCCAGAGATGCGAACCCAGGAATCCATAACCTGCAAAAGCCGGAAGTCCCAAGAAACTCTCTGAATAGTCTCTTATTAGATGTGGGCGGTATCTGCACAACGGTTTGTTTTCTGGGCTCACTGAGCCATCTTTTGCCACCCCTAAGAGAATAACCCTGGAAGATTACTTCTTGCTGACAAATTTGGTCCTTTTTGCAGAAGCCCTATATCCAAGCCGAACAAGCTCGGATAATAGTGCTTGGGTCCCAGACTCATAGTTCTTCTTGGTGTTGGCTGCCAGTAGCAGATCATCCACATATTGGAGTAGGGTGACTTCGGGGTGTGCAGTTCTGAGGCCTGTGGAGGGCTTCATCAAAGAGAGTGGGGGAGTTTTTGAACCCCTGTGAGAGTCTAGTACAGGTTAGTTGGCCATATGTTAAAGTTTCTGGGTCTATCCACTCGAAGGCAAACAGAAACTGATTGTCCTTATGTAGGGGCAAGAAGAAGTAAGCATCTTTTAAGTCCAGCACAGTGTACCATTCCCGCTCCAGATTCAGAGTGCTAAGCAAATTATATGGATTGGGTATTGTTGGGTGAATGTCCTGCACTCTGTTGTTTATCTCTCTTAGGTCTTGAACAGGACAGTAGTCCCTAGTTCCTGCCTTTCTTACTGGTAGCAGGGGGGTATTCCAGGCTGATTGACAGGGCCTTAGGACCCCAAGGGCCAATTATTTTTGAATATGGGGACTTATCCCATCTTTAGCTTCTTTGCTTAGAGGATATTGTTTAACACTGATTGGAGAGGCAGAGGCTTTTAATTCTAGTTCTATTGGAGGTAGTTTTATTGCTAGACCTAACCCAGCAGTTTCTGCCCAGGCATTCGGATAATCTTTTACCCATTTCTGTGGTAGTTTGCCTCTTTGATCAGTCCTAGGGAGCGCGAAGAGTTGATGTTCATCTTCAACGGACATAGTCAATGCTGTGACTATGGGAGGTTTCACTGAAGGCCTTAGAACATCCACTTCGGGAACATCAGGGTTAAAAGTTATTCTAGCCCCGAGTTTGGTAAGCAGATCCCTGTGCATCAATGGGGCTGGGCACTCTGGGATTACTAGGAAAGAGTGTTGGACTTTTCCTTTTCCTACATCCATAATCCTCTTAGTTGTCCAAGCCCGATATGTACTGCCATTATCCCCTTGAACTAGGGACCATTTATTTGATAGGAGCCCAGTGGGGTCTTAAGGGCTGAGAATACTGCTCCTGTATCCTCTCCAAAGTTCACTGGAGTCCCCTCCACTTCAAATGTTACCCTGATCTCGGGGAGGAGATCCGAGCCCCAACATTCCTAGTCCTCTTCTAGAGTCAGCATGGCATGCTGGCGTGGTTGCTTCTTTTGGGTGCACTCTTTGGCTCAGTGTCCTTTTTCTTTACAGTAGGCACATTGATCTGAGGCCAGGGGCAGCCTTTGGCATGGGCCCAAGTATCCCTTCCTGACTCCAAGCTTTTTAACTTCTGGCATATTTGCTGCTGTGAACAAAACCTTAGCCAATGTTTTAGTCTGCCTTTTCCTCCTTTCATGCCCCTTTTGTTCCCTTTCCTTCTCTCTCCTCTGTTCCCTCTCCTCCTCAGTTTCTCTCTTATAATATACTTTCTCAGCTTCTCTGACTAAATCTCTTAAGGTCGTATCTTGTAATCCATCTAGACATTGTAACTTTCTCTTAATATCTTGGGCAGCCTGCTCAATACAGGCCATTGTAACAGATGCATTTTGGTCCTCTGCCTGAGGATCAAAAGGAGTATATTCTTCCATAATTCTCTCCAGAAACATAGAGGGAGACTGATTAGGCCCTTGGATAATCTCTCTTACTTTGGCCAAATTGGTCAGCCCTCTGGCGGCCACTCGGAGACCCGCTATTAGAGCCCGGCGATAAGTGGACAGATGCTTCTTACCTTCAAAGGTGTTGGGGTCCCAGTTGGGTCGGTTCATGGGCCCATAGGGACGGAAAGAGAGTATCACAGGGGCTTCTGAGTTTTCTATTATCCGCCGCCGGTGGGTTCCTTTAGGTTGCCCAGCTTCCTCCAGGGGAGGAGGGGCTGCTGCTGCTGCAGAGAAGTCCCCTGGAGGGCTTGGGTCTGGCCCAATTGCCTATAGCAGTGGAGAGGCTGAGTCAGCGGTTGGAGGATCATCAGGAACTGTGTTGGGGGTTGGGGAGGGAGAGTAGACGATAAGGAGGGGGAGGAGTGTCCAGTCTTGTGACTCAGGGAGAATGGAAGGAAGAGGGGGAGGAGTGGATGGTTTGAATGATAGGATCATGGGGGAAGGGGTATATGGCTCTTTATCTGGGTGGCCACGTGGCCAAAGCTGAAAGACAATATCTCTGACTTTTCGGATTAGAGGAAAGTGGAAGGATCCTTCTGGGGGCCATCCAACTTCGAGGATGGGCCATTCTGAAGCACAGAGAGTCTGCCAGGTACAGCGTTTTACTGGAAAATAAAGATTCTGGCCCTTGAGCGGACATCAGTCCAATGATCAAGGGTCGGAGACAGAGAAGAGGATGTGCTTTGTCCCATAATGGGAATTACTCAAACAGGGACAGTGAAGA